>NC_142930.1:167685327-167725327 GCF_046866305.1 Octopus bimaculoides
TCACAGAGAAAGAACATATTTTGTCCATCCAAATGATTTTAAAGGCTTCAGAATAAATGGTAATCAGATGGGACAATGTCCAGCGAATATGGTGGGTGGGGCATCGTTTCCCATTCAAACTACTCCAGCCTTTGGAATGCCATCCTCGCTGTATGTGGCCGAGCATTATCCTGATGGAAGAACACCTTTCATCTTGAAACCAAATATGGTCGTTTTTCTTCTAGCGCTGACTTACGCCGCCCAAGTTGCTCGTAATAGATCTCCTTTGTTATTGTTTGGTTTGAGTTTAAATATTCAAAGTGGACTAAAACTTTCATATCCCACAAAACAGATAAAATACATTACGGGGGTGAAGACCATCTTTAACCTGGGCTACCGCTGTTCCACATTTTCCTCCCCACTGTCTTCAGCGTTTGGCATTTTTATAGAGAACGCCATTTCTGGTCACCAACCACAATTCGGTCCGGAAAAGGTTCATTCTTGAGATTTGACAGCAAAGAAGAGCAAACACCCAATTAGACTCGGAACGTTTGTGAGGAACTCATTGACCCAATTTGCAGGCGTCGATGAATGGCTGAATGACCAAATCCAAGCTTCTCTGCTAGTTCTTCAACAGTTACAATGGGATTTTGTTCCACCAGAGTTTGCAGGACGTCCTCTTCGACCTCTACAGATCTTTCAAGACAAGGATTGTCTTCTAGGCTGTAGTTTCTGGCTTGGAATTCCTGAAACCACCGTTGACACTGGCTTACGCTTATTGTCCGATCCCCATGATATTAATATTCCTCACACTATCCGTTGCGTTGTAGCCTTTATTGGACACGTAAAGAAAAATATGCCGAATATGCTCCTCTGTCACTTCCATTATAGCTATGAAAAAATAACTGTTAAAATCGAACTGCACTCTACAAAACGTGCACTAAAGATAAGGACAAACAAAATTACTACCTGCTTTTATAGCAAGTTGATGCAGGTAGTTTATTCCATCCCTCTCCGACCTTTAGTGCATTCATTTCAAAAACCTACGTTATTTATGGGATGACGCAATATAAGTACGTATATACATACATACATACATACATACAAACATACATACATACATACATACATATATGCATGCATATATACGAGGTTGTATCAAAAGGTTCCCGGACAAGTTATGTTTAATATAATATAAATTATTTACCTAAATTCTAACATCATCCCCTTCGAAATAGTCACCTAGTATTCGAAAACGGAAAAGAATGACTTCACTGGTAGTTCTAATCAATTTGATTTTCTAATAATATAATATAATTTTACAGTTTGGCTAATAGACCTAAAAAGCAAAAGAGCTACAAGACAAACTGCAAAATTTTATATTATTAGAAAATTAAATTGATTAGAACTACCAGTGAAATTATTCTTTTCTTTTTCAAATAAACCTCCGAGGATTTTGCGCAATTTCCAATATATATATATATATATATATATATATATATATATATATATATATATATATATATATATATATATATATATATATGACTGACTTCCACGCAGTTTCGATCTAACAAATGTATTTAACCTGCACTGTTCGGCTGAATCCTATTTTAGATGTCACACTTGGGCAACGTACCATGCAATAGGACTGAAACTATTGGTTGCAGAGCGGGCGTGTCATCACGCAGCCATGTGTGTGTGTGTGTATTTGAGTATATGTAAGTATGATTTTACTGCATAAATTAAGGCGGCTCTGTCCATGGGTGTGAGCCAATAACTTCGACATTCGGAGCACGATGTAAAAGTAAATACCATCAGTGGGGTCGATATATTGACTATAATAGAAATAAAATGCTCCGAAGGCGGTGTCGCAGCACAGACGCAGAACAACTGAATCAAGTAAAAGTAGAAAAGATTATGTAATTATGTAAATATATATTTTAGACATTTCCACTAATGCTTTTTTGAAATACAATATCACTCAATATTTTGCATTATCCCAATAACTTACAGTCTTGCATGAAATGCAGAATGTGCGACGGGTTCTTTCGTTGTGTTTTTGAAGAGATATCTAAGCAAAAAAAAAGAAAAGAAGTAAGCAAAAAAAAAAATTGTTCTCAATATTGGAAACCGATTGCGCAATAATTCTAAAGGCTGCAAATTTACCATAATTTTTACCATCCACCTCTCTGCCTTCATGTTTTACATCCATCCTTAAACGCTTGTTCCGATCTACTCTCGTTTGTTTAATACTTTTGTGTTTCTTAAATATTTACTTTGAATCATCTCTTAGGTTCCTCTCCTTTATCTTGGTCTTGTTAAATTTCCATGTCAGCCATCCTACAATATATTTTCTTTCAATTCTTTGATTTATATAGAACTTGAAAGGAGAAGAAAAACCCAAATTATATTTAGACGGTAGGAACAATTTATATATATATCCATACATGCATACATGTGTGTGTGTGTGTGTGTGTGTGTGTGTGTGTGTGTGTGTGTGTGTGTGTGTGTGTGTGTGTGTGTGTGTGTGTGTGTGTGTGTGTGTGTGTGCAATGCAATATAAGTGTTGAAAACTCGTTTTTTGAATAGGCTTTCAAATTGATCGGTGGGGGAATCCGATGAATACGATAGTTTTATGGTTCAGGAATTTCTTCAGCAGATCTAATTTGAAGGATTAAATCCAGTGAGGCATAACGCATTGAAATAGAATAGCAAAGCCATTTAAACAATGAAATGAATATTTTCACTTTTTTTTTTTTTTTTTTACTAGATACTGAAAGGGAGATAAATCGTCTAAATAATGAGCTAAAGAGTAAATTCTATTGAGAAGAGCGAAACTGGCCACACAATAAAGATATCCAAATCTTTTATGCATGATTTGTTTCAGTCATTTGACTGGAGCCTGGCTGCGAGACCGCCTTCGGGTAGTTTAGTCCAACAAACAGACTCCAGTACTGCCTTTCTTTCTTTCTTTCTTTCTTTCTGTGTGTGTGAAGACTAGTGCAAATCCTATCTGTCACTTTTTTCCGAACCCCTAAGTTACGGGGACCTAAACAAACAAAATCCGGTTGTTAAGCGATGGTGGGACACACCCACACACACGTACACAACCACACACGCACACTGATATATATATATATATATATATATATATATATATATATATATATATATATATATATATATATATATATATATATATATATATATATATATATATATATATATATACATATACATATATGTGTGTGTGTGTGTGTATGTATATATATATATATATATATATATATATATAAGACAACCTTTCAGTTTCCGTCTGCCAAATCCACTCATAAGGTTTAGGTCTACTCAAAGCTATAGTAGTGGACACTTGCCCAAGTTGGGACTGAACCCGGAACCATATGGTTGGTAAGGAAACTTCTTACGCCGCAGCCACACCTGCGACTAGTGAATGAAAACGTTTGAAGTGTAGGAAACCAAGGACCAAATTATGTACCGTGTAATCCCGTGTAAAATTAGGTTACTATTTCTCGTAAGTTGTATTATCCTTTACAAGTCTACCTAGCAATTTCGAAATGAAGGATATGTAGTAACAATAAAAGATGTAAATAAAATGTATAAACAGGAAAACAATTCGTTATGTGTTAAATATCCACACTTTCACGCCTTCAATATATATGTTCGATCTAATATTTGAGAATATGTATCGATCTTCTGAAATACCTTTTCAATAATATTGTACTTTCTATTATATTCCCTCTCTCCCACTCACTCTCTTCTACATCTCATCCTTGCCCTCTCTTCCTAGGATGATAATTATATATTATCAGACATTTACAAGTTTCTTTATCAGAAAGCTTCCTGCTATCCCGTTTGCTTGCCTGTCCAATAACATCTGAAAGACACTGTACAGCACAAACTTACTTGATGACATGTTCATTTCACTTTGCAGAGACTTGACATGCATCCATTCTGTTTTAATTAGAATTCGGATTGGAAGCATACTTTGGAATGATGGCCGTTATAATAACCCTTTCTGTCAAACATTGAGCTGTCACTTTCCAAGTAGACCACATGCACCATTAAAATGAACGCCACCGTCACCATTATTTAAAACTTTATTGCTACTGGAACCAGCACATCTGCCGAGGATCTACCACGGCTGCAGAGAGACGATGCCGAATGCGGCGAAAAATAAATTTGAGTAGACGAACTTGTACATGTGATGTGCAACTGTTCGATTGTTAAGCACTGGTATTCGAGGGTCAGCTTTTGGAAATTTACTGTTGTGAGCCAAACATGTTTGCAACTGTTGTCTTATCAGCTTCCTCCTTCAGCTATAGGGTAGATGTAGTTGAGGGGCCGTGTGGTAAGAATTTTGTTTCCCAGCCACATAGTTTCAAGCTCCGTCCTACTATAGATCCGGACCGACCAAATCCTTGCGAGTGGGTTTGGTAGACGGAAACTGAAAGAAGCCCGTCGTATATATATATGTGTGTGAGTGTGTGTGTGTGTGTGTGTGTGTTTGTGTGTATGCGCGCGCGAGTGTCTGTGTGAGTGTGTGTGTGAATGTTTGTGTGTGTGTATATGAGTGTGTGCGTGTGTGTTTAATTCATGTTGCTCCGAACTTCTGTATAGCGTTGTCCCTCCAACTAATTTCTCTTGTCTTTGTTATGTTCAATTAGTTTTCTTTATTATTGCATCCTTATTAACGTATCATTACTGTTGTTTATTGTTGATTTCACAGTTTTCCACGCTGTAAATCTCTCAATCCACCAGCTTTGAGCTTTTCCTCTCAATTTCACCAACGTACATTCATCAGTGTCATGAGGCTGGTAAAGTATTATCATTATCATCATCATCATCATCATCATCATCATCATCATCATCATCATTATTATTATTATTATTATTATTATTATTATTATTATTATTATTATTATTATTTGCTTGACCTTTGCTTTGTATTTGCACAAGTTGGCTCCGAATCTCACCCACAGACCTCAAGAGACAACAAGTTCATGTTGGTGTTATGCTTAGTGTCATATATTTGGTTTTGCACATTGTATTATTCTAGAGAATGTTTAAGAAAACAAGAAAGTTATAAGCATGTTTTAAAATTCGAGATTACATAGACAGTATTTTACGTAGGAGACGGGCAGTTCTTTTGAATTTCTGCCATTTTGGGGTTTCCTCGTATCTCAGTTAGGTAGGAATCAGCCCCTTTTAGATATTCTCATTTTAAAAACCACCTCCGGCTAATCGTTGAGAGGACGTTGGCGTTGTCGTTACTGTTGTTTTTCCAATCATTTGATTCCGAGCTGTGTGAGAAGTGTGTTCGCTTCACGTGAGTTTTGTTGTATTCCATTGTTAATTTACTGAATTGTTGAACTGTTATTAACTGGAATTGTGGGTAAATTTATGGGTAAAGTTATGAATAATACTGTCATGAAAAGTAAACCAGCGAGGAGTTACGCTGCAGTGACTGGCAAAGGCCTGTCAGTAGAGGTACTGTAGTTCCATGAAATCGAATTACAGTAGAAGAATTTTAAAAGATATAACGTCTTGCTGGAGAAGGAGGGCAAAGCCTGAGATTGACGCCCCCTAAAACAATACTTGAAAAAACTGTAAAAACGACAATTACTTATAGAACGATGAATGTGACAACGAAAAAGTTGAAGTAGGAATGTGTACGAGAGATAAAAAAAATATAACGACATATTACACGAGAGGAAAGAAATACGGCACAGTGGAGTAACGGTTCGTTAGCGAAGAAGAAGCGAGGAAAAATTCCACTGTGCCTTTGAGATTAACCGAATGGGCACTGCTACCTACTTACTGTGGCAAACGTGCGGTCAGGGTAAGAATAGGTAGAGTGCCCCGAGAAATTGATGAGGCGTGGCTGGTGGCAGGCATCCTCTATAACACGGAGGAAAACTCTCAGGTATTGAAGATATCGAGAACGACGGAGGTGAACTGTTGGGGGTATGGACTGGAGGTGTCGGTCCATATCAGCCTGCCGGACCTCCACAAAATTGCGGAAGAGCTGGTGCTAGCAGATGAGACAAGATTAAGAATCGTGGTGAAAGGGAGACCTCTGGTATGTTATTTATGTGGAGTAAGGGGACACATGAAAGCAAAGTGTTCCCAGAAACACGAACAGGGGGGGGGGGCGGAGAAGGAGCGTCAGGAAGAAGAGGGCGCAACAGCGGAGGAGGAAATGGTGAGAAAATATAGAGTGGTAGAAAGGAAGAGGAGAAATGTGGCATCTCCACTTAAAAGCCCGAAGAAGAAAAGAAAGGCAGAGGAGAAGAAGAACGAGAAAAGAAGGAATGAGAAGCCAAGTGAGGAACGAACACAAAGACCGTTGCTTCAACTAGAAAGGAAGAGGGAGGATGGAAGAGGGAAGAGACATGAATGTGAGAAGGAAGGACAAACAGAGACGGGAATACCAGAAACAGAGGTAGAGAGTGGTGAGGAACAGCAGAGAGAGCCACCGAAGGGGAAATAGGAAAGAACAATGATTTGGTACAAAACAGGATTAGAGATAGAAAACGAAACTTGTAATAAGGCTTAAAGTGGCTGACAGTGAGTACAGTCGAGACGAGAAAGCGATGTTGCTGGAGGAAGAATGATCAAGAAGGTTGCAGGAAATCTTTGGTGACAGGATAGTGATACCAGGAATTCGATTTCGTCGCGATGAATTGACACCAGTGTTAATATTTGACGATTTGATGAAACATATGGTGTGACATGGTGTGGATTTATGAACAAAAAGAAAACCAATAAGATACCAAACCGATAGGTACATGCTTTATTTAAAAACAGTAAAATGGAACTACCTGCTTTGCGGAGTAGGAAAGCAATTTCATTCTCATTTTCATTTATATTCATAAATTCATTCATTATATGTTTTTATGTGTTGTTTTGTCTGTCTTTTGTGTTGTCCCTTCTCTTTTGAGGCCTTGTGCCTAATTAAAGAAATAAAGAAGTTAGTGCTGCCTTGGTGGATGTTTGCGCTCTCTGAGTGCTCTTGTTGTTGTTGTTGCAGTTATTATTATTATTATTATTATTATTATTATTATTATTATTATTATTATTATTATTTAGTAGTTTTATTTTTACAGCGTGCTTTCGCTTTACTACCGAGCGCAGCTCTGTGTGCCTTGGGTATGTGCTGTGTTTTGCTGTGATGCCCTTATTGTTTATTATTATTATTATTATTTTATGTTTGACTTTTGTTTTGAATTTGTACAGTGTTGTTCTAGAGGATGTTTAAGAAACCATAAGAAAATTATGTGTTTGTTTTAAAATTTGAGATCACATAGACAGTATTTTACGTAGGATATGGGCAGTTCCCATGAGCACTATCTTTTGAACTTCAGCCATTTTGGGGTTTCCTGGTATCTGAGCTAGGTAGTAATCAGCCCGTTTCGCTGTCATTCCCAGAACACCTATGACAATAGGTATTGTTTTTGTCTTCAGATTTCACATTTTGCTAATTTCTATTTCAAGATCTTTATATTTGCTCAGTTTTTGGTAGGTCTTGACAGATACGTTTATATCGATTGGGAATAAACGTATCTGTCAAGACTTACCAAAAACTGAGCAAATATAAAAATCTTGAAATAGAAATTATTATTATTATCATTATTATTATTATTATTATTATTATTAGGGCTGTGGATTGCTAGGACTATCAGAGCTTCGGTAAAATAGTTGGTGGTATTGGTTTTGGCTCTTTACATCCTAATCTGAAACTCCACCGAAGCCAGATTCTTGTTTCATTATATCGATGTTTTCCTAAAGCGTCTTCTGCACAAAGCTGGTGGATAACTTTAATGTAAATATAAAACTATTTCTGAAAATGCATAATTATTTTCAAATGTGTAGAAAAAATTATTTTCGTTCACACGCAGAAATGCTACAGTTGACCCATTGAACTGAATGAATTTTTCTCAACACAGTGGAACTCCATCGGTTAAGACGACAAGGGTTCCAAATAATCCGTGCTCATGAAATTAACGTGCAAGTGGCTGAGCACTCCACAGATACTCGTACCGTTAATGTAGTTCTTAGGAAGCCTCAGCGTAACACAGAATGTGACAAAGATGGCCCTTTGATGAACATGCACTACTCATTTTTTCCGGCTGAGTGGAATGGAGTAACGTGAAATAAAGAATCTTGCTCAAGGACAAAACGCACTACCGGGAATCGAACTCACGTATGCTTTAACCAGTAAGCCACGCACCTTCATGTTCAATATGCTAAAGATGATACGAATCCAACTCATAAATGTGTTTTCAATTATCTCAACGCCATGGGTCTCTGGAGATGGTAGAGGTTTGACGACACTTATTGTACAATATACTAATATTGAATGAGAAATTATTTGTCTCAGCAAAATTTGAACTGAGAAGGATGCAAACGAAGAGTTTGAAGGATTTTATTCCGGTTCACTACCGCCCACTCTGATTAAGATTTACAGAATAGCCCTACAGTAATAAATAAATAAATAAATATATGAATATTTCTTTGTCATTAGATTATGCTTGAAAATAATATGACCTGTCATGAATTGACCTCTAAGCAGGTGTTATCGGAGATATTTGAGATAGTGGATCTAGAGACATTGAGAAAGAAGTATGGAAAAGAAAATGCTCTACCAATGATTAATCGACTCAGCATAAAAGATGTGATAAGCTTGCCATAGAGACGAATTAATGCAGAAAGATAATGACTGACATTGCTAATCTTGTCAAGTTCAAACTGACAAACACTTCAAAAAATTTCAGAATATTCAAGAAGTTTAGTAGAAAAGAGAGCGTGATGGTTCTCTTTGAGACGTCGTTTTCAATTACAATGATATTCAGAAGAGGTGTCTCTTGGATCTTATTTCAGCAGTTTACTCAAAATGAAACCAGAAAGTTTTATTGTCTACATAATAAAAAAAATATAACATTATATGTAATTTGCCAGGAACCATAGAAACTCGTCGTTTAGTTGAATTTAACGAAATATTACACGGTGTAAATGAGCATCATAAGAAAATAAATAAATAAGATGCCGTATGTCGTGTGGTAGTCAAGTGCTCACCATTCATATTTCATCTGTGTGCAATGTCAGTAGCCTAGACATTTAAGTGTGGTTAGATGTCTGTAATCAATTCTTATATGTTAGCAAAGTCGGTCCGTATTGTCTCAGGTGCTTCGAGGTCATGGGTGTCTTGTCATCATTGCCAGAACGAAGGATATATCACTATAGAATAACGAAAACAATTCGTAACTCACGCACACATGGTATTGTACGCTAGAGCCCTCAATGTCAAACCGAAAACAAGGTCACACTATCGCTAAGGATAACCATCGATTATCACCCATCCTCACCATATTAAACACAACATCACAAATGCTGGAACATACTTTACAGATTCCAGTTACTGGAATGAGCCATGCTGAAGCAACGCTGTGAATTATCTTGGTCGAACAAATCGACGCCCGTATGTTTTTTTTAAAGTCTGCAACGGATATTATCGATCTCTTTTGCCGAAACGCATTGTTATAGGGTTCCACAGACTTTCTGTCGACCAGATTTCAGCCACAAGGCATTGGTCGACCAGGAGTTGTAGTAGAAAACACTTGCCGAAAGTATTGTTCACTAGAACTTAACCCCAAACCACGTGATAGCAAGGCAAGCTTCTCAGCCACAAAGCTGTGCAAAGGGTACAACTTAGAGAAGGATAAAATGTCTTTTAAAGTCTCTTTCTTAATTTCTTTAGAAGAAATATTAGGGAGAACAGTTGTGAAAATGCTGGCAGCCAAACAAAGCCAAATTATATCAAAGGAAAAAGATATATATATATATATATATATATATATATATATATATATATATATATATATATATATATATATATATATATATATATATATATATATTTATATTTATATATATATCGAGAGAGAGAGAGAGAGAGAGAGAGAGGAAGCTTTGGGTTTAAGGTACACAGTATATATACATGTATACATTTAAAAAGAGACGGCAGACTCAATTTTTAGACGATAAACAATCAAGTATAACTAATTGTATATAGAGCAAACTTACTCAGATTACAAAGAGTCAAAGAATTAGAGGGACGAAGAGGTTAAACAGCATTTAACGTCTATTTCTAAAATATTGACTACGTTAGCTCATGTGCGTTTCTAACTTTAAAGGTCCCGCTACGTTTAAAAGAAACTATTGTAAACAGGAAAAATATAAATAAAGTCGTATTATTACCGTTATATACAGTAATAATAATAATAATAATAATAATATATATATACATATATATATATATATATATATATATATATATATATATATATATATATATATATATATATATATATATATGGATATATACATATGTGTGCGTGTGTGTAGATGGTGAGATAGCTAGATTGATAGACAGGTAGATAGATACATGCATGATTACTTACATACATATATTGATCAGTTTTGCCGAACCGCTGGTTTACGGGGATATAAACAGACGAGTAACGGTTAGGAAATGGTGGGGAGGGGGGGGGGGGGCAAACACAGACAGAAAGGCACACACACACACACACACACAAGCACACACACGCATATACGACAGGCTTCTTCCAGTTTCCATCTACCAAATACACTCACAGGTGTTTGGTCGGACGGACGCTTTGTAGAAGACACTTGCCCAAGTTGTCACGCAGTTGGACTGAACCGAGAGGCATGCGGATAGGGGCCAGTTTCTTACCACACAGCCACTCCTGCACCCATATTAATATATATATATATATATATATATACAATAAATAAACATATAAATTCGTTTCTATTTATATATTTATATATATGTATATATATATATATATATATATATATATATATATATACATCTATATATATATATTTATATATATAATAAATTGATACATTGATAGATAAATTGATAGTATATACATCAGGTATGAGCAACTTTTTCGAGAAGCGGGCCTCATGAAATATGACTCTTCATTACCCGGACCGCAAGCGCTGATTTACATTTGTGCCCACATTAAGAATAAATGGAGCAGTAACTCAGGTTGCTTTGATTTGTTCCTTCAGAATTCATGGACATTGTTTTCCTTGATCGTATAAATGATAGAAAGACAAATCACGACTGAAAAGTTTGAGTAAAAAAATCAGAAAGATTTCACTTTTATTTAATCTAGATTTTATTATTCTGATATGTAAATTAACGCCAAAAGTCATTCCCCGGAGAAAAGAATTATTATGAACGTTTGTTTTTGAAGCAAAACATGTAAATACCCGCCAATATTGAAAATATTGGAAACCTTATGTTCAACGAAAAGTTGCAAAATTCAAAAAATATCGTACTTAATCATTGTTATGTGTGTGGTTTAGTCGAACTGTTTTATGCTATGGTAGTTGAGGAAAATGCTTAAAAAATGTAAATAAGCAACTTTTAAAAAACGAAAATTATATGTGCCTTATCTATGATTATAGAAATGAAACTAAAAAAGAAAAAAAGAGAAGAAATTGAAAACTAAATTAATTTCACCTGAAAACAACCCGAAATCAAAAGAAAGACATTCGCATAGACGAGGAAAGCTACACAGAACGACTAAAACACTACTTAACAAAATACAGACAAGTAAGATCGTATTTACTATCCATTTGTTACATATACACACACACACATATATATATATATATACCCAGGCATATTCCGCGTTTTTTTTTAGGAGGGGGTAGCCACAACAAGACACACATCAGGCATTCCATTCATTTCCCAGCTGAAAGGGGCGAGCCTCGTTCTATGCTCGGGTCCAGGCATAGAACGCAACCCTCAATACCTGCAGTGGGGCCCGACAGCATAAGCTGGTTTACTCCCGCCGCATCATGCTGGTTCCGTCCCTCTTTTAGTAACATCAAATTCACTCATCCATCCACAAACACTGTCCAAGCTTTCCTATCATTTATAAACACCCTTGCCTCTCTCACTCCAGCACCTCTATTGATGTTAATAGGAATAATTTACTCACAAATTTTGATGAGAAACCTGGTATTGTACATTTTCCATGAGTTTCTCAATATTTACAGGAATTTGTGATGTTGCAACTCGTAATTTGTCTTCCAGATGAATATCAATGAATCTTGACCTGGTTTTCGACTTTATTATTTTTATTCTGGAAAAGAGTTGTTCGTATTTATACGTTTTACCAAACATGGTGGCATGTCTTCTAGCAAAGCACACTAATTTCGGGTAGTTTTCTCATGGCTGACTTCCATAAAAATGCCGAAAATATTCATCACTCTGAGGCTCAATTAAATCCATCTGCAGTTCCTTTCGAACTTTTTCAACATCAGCGGTAAAGAGATTTCCGAAAAGATTAAAATTCGCTTCTGTAGCTCTGAAGTTATTAAATCTGGTGTTCAGTTCTTTTTTTTCAGGTCATTTAGCGCCACAGCAAAACCATCATATGTAGATGTTGACCCGTAAAAGGGGTTAGTGGGGAAGTGGAAAGCCTCACCAGTCCTGAGTTGATTCTACCAAATTTAAAGGTTTTGTCTGGAAAGCTTTGACATGAGAATACATCTCACGAATTAACCCTATTTTGCTTTTTAAATTTTAAATTTAAATCCTTTAAATTTAAATCCTTTAAATGTGTAGTTATATCCACGAGGAATGCAAGGTCACAAATCCAGTTATCATTTTTCAGCTCGGGAACAAATTTACCTTTCTTCTCTAAGAAGGTACATATATCTTCTCTCGGGTAATAAAATCGTTCAAGCATCTTCTCTTTACTTAGCCTACAAACTGCACGGTAGTAAACAAGGTCACCAAGTTCTGATTGAAGTCTTCTAAGAACTCTTCAAACTGATGATGGTTAAGTGCTTAGAATTTTATAAAATTGATGGTTGAGACAACCATACGCAAAACATTCTCAAATTCTAGAGACTGCACATAAATTTTCTTGGTGCTTTATGCAATGGATCGTTGCAAAGTTACTGTTGCCACACTGACGAGTCGTTCAAGCGGGAGATTCAACTTCCAGACTGCTTTCTTCACTTCTTCATAAATTTCAAATCCTGTAACTGTGTCTTTCATTGCCTGAACACTAAGCAATTCTTCGGTGATATTAAATGACTTATCAATAACACGTATGAAAATTTCCATTTGAGTCGAATCGGATATGTCCGAGCTTTCGTCGATAGCCAATGAAGAAAAAGTCAAAATCTTTTTTTTTTCTCCTGTCAGCATATCCTCGATATCTGCTGCAATTTCCTTAACTCGTCTTATAATTGTCCTCCGAGACAAACTTATCTTGTCAAACATACCTAACATTTTCCGGACACAGAATTTCAGCCACTGACAAAAGACATTCTTTTACGAATTCACCGTCGGAATAATATTTTGAATGTTTTGCCACTTTTTCACTAGAAACATAGCTAGCATGTACGATTTCTTTTAGTACGGTTTGCTTTTTGGAAAAGAGCGCATTTAAACTGCCGCTCCGTTTCTTGAGGGTTTCAACTGTTTTTTTACTGTCTAACGTCTCCTTTGAATTTATCGTATCCCAGATGTTTCTAAATGTAATACCGCTTGATATTAAATTCTTTAAAAGCGGAGATAAATTCAAAACATAACAAAGACTTTGGTTTATTTTTTACTTCAACAACTAAATAACTATTTGTCCACTTTTCCCAGAATCTTCTCACTTCCTCAGAAATCTTTCTTTTTTTTGGATGAAGCCATTAGCTTTGACATCAAAAATTTAGATTTAAAAAATACAGCACTTTGCACTCATATTTGAAAATTCCGTTAATCCTGCTTGACGTTACACGAATACCACGTGTGTTTACAGGCGCTGAATTATCACAAATCGTTATAAGCAGTAGAACCAGAAATTGAACATTAAATCAATGCTTTTAAGGCGGTGAGCTGGCAGAATTGTTAGCACGCCGGGCGAAATGACTAGCAGTATTTCGTCTGCTGCTACGTTCTGAGTTCAAAATCCGCCCTTTCAGGGTCGATAAATTAAGTACCAGTGAAACACTGGAGGTCGATGTAATCGACTAGTCCCCTCCTCCAAATTTCAGGCCTTGTGCTTATAGAAGAAAATAAATCAATACTTTTCTTTCGTTGAGTTAGTGTCCAGAGTAGAGATACTAATTGTAACGCTCTTGATTATTTAGATTGTCGTAGATCGAGTCTGAGGCTCGTTGAAAATTACACGGTTGTCTGACTATGGCGAATATTTTTCCTTTCTGATTTAGGCGAGCCATTGAGAAAGCTTCGCGGGCGGCAGGTTGCCCATGACTGATATAGATGGTGGACGCATCTGTATAGATACAGTCGAATACGAAATTATTGCAATAAACTAGTTTTCCAAATAGACTAAAAGTGCTGCTCCAGCATGACTGAAACCAGTAAAAGAATAATAGAATGAAAGAATATATATATGTGTGTGTGTGTGTGTGTTTCAATTGCACTGCGCAGCATATAGGGCCAGTTCCTTCTTCTATAGCGATGGACTAACCGATGACTTGTGCGAATTTGGGAGACGAAATCTGAGTGGAAGTCCATCATATTAGTACACCCCCACACACAGATATGTGTCTGTGTACGCGCATATGTGTGTATGTGTGTGTGCATGTATATTTGTGCGCATATGTATATGTTTGTGTATTTGTCTTTTTTTCTCTACTCCTGCTTAGCAGCCGATACTGGTTTGTTTTCATCTCTGTATCCCAGCGATAGAGCCTAACAGAATAAGAACCAGATAGAAAATAAATACTCGGGTCGATTTGTTTGACGAACACCCTTCAAACTGTTGCTCCAGCATGGCGCAATCCAATGACTGAAAAAATAAACGAAGTAAAATATACATTTACATGTTTTACTTTTGTATGATTGTCAAAGGGGAGATTACTCTTTTCGGAGTCTCGAAAACTTTATCGCATGAAATTATATCCTGTCTGGATATAACTTACTCCTCTTAAAGGATCTAAGGACGCTGTGATCGTGTTTCACTGAGCGAATAGTTGAGTCTAATAGCAAAATATATAGACGATAAAACAATACTTCACTCAATTTGGCGTGAGTGAAGCCAAAGTTTGCCCAAGGAACCGACAGAAGATTTAAACTTGAAACCATACAACTGTGTATTTGTTAACTAAATTGTCTTACATTTGAATATCCATTGTTTCATTGAAACAAACCTGCGAAATCTACTTACATACATAGGACACCTGAAATCATTAAAACAAACTTTATTCCAAGTCACTACCTCTTCCCCACCCCCGCTTTTACATTCAACGAGCAGCATTAGCTGTGGCTGAACAATCTTTCAGATCCTGCAGACTAAATCTTGTTTCATACACCATTTTCTAGTGTTGTTATTTATTAAAACATTTGATAGTTTTACTAGGTAGATGCCTAACAACACGTGACTGACAGGTGGCTAGACACAGAAATACATGCCATAAAATAAAAAAATAATATTAAACTCAACTCTATTGTTTAAGACTGTCATAACTGCTGGAGCAATGTTTAGTCTTGTCACTGTCACAATCAATAACACATTAACACTCAATCATTTTTACGAAGCACACATAACCTCGTACGTACACACATTCCACAGTACACACACTCATACAGTAACACACGCCACAGTCATACACAAGCGCCCACACACACGGCGACACTCACATACTTCTACACAAACGAACACCGTACATATTCATGACTTCACACATATACATCCATAAAAAATCACATACACATGTTTATGCATCCATAAACGCCACATACAGACACAGTCACATGTATATATTTATACACCACATGACGAGGGATACATGACGCTACGTTTTAATAGAGAAATAGAGTTTAGTAATAAATAGTAAATGTCAAATATTCGGCAATCAATTATTATAATTACTATTTCTAAATCGTGTATGCACAGGGTTCTCATCCATCCCACTTCTTTCAACACTTCGACCCAGACACCAGCGAGCTTAAGTACCTACATACGTACAAATCGACACGTATACATACATACATACATACATAAAAGTTCCTGTTTTATTATGCCGGTTGCAGCTTAATTATATCAACTGGCAGTAGCAGTTTTTAAGGGTTGCATTGAGCTGTGCCAATATAATGTAGTCTATGCAATACAAAGCATATATATATATATATATATATATATATATATATATATATATATATATATATATATATATATATATATATATCAGGACAAGGTATAAATCATGGTCACCATTCATCTTTCTTTATTAGAGTAAATTTGGCTTACAACTGTTTCCAGTAGTCATTATAGTCACGTTGCTGATAGGTTTTCTCAACTGGTCTATTTATCAGTTGAGAAAAATTGCGCGAGTTCCGACAATGAATGCTACTTACTTGTGTATACTAAAACAAAAGGTACGCTAAACATACTTTACTGTGTATATAGATTCATTTGTTTGGTGACAGCTGTGATTTCATGAAGTTTCTCGAAGGCCAATCGTCAGTCAAGCGGATAAGCTTTGCTCTAATGCATCTCATAGTCTCTGTGCGAACTTAGACAAATTGCCGATAGCCCCTTTGTGTCACGTAGTACCCGTAAGAATATATCTGTTTTAAGGAATGTGAAAGACGCTCTAAATTTGGGATTTAGCTTTAATTTCCGTACGGAAATTTTAGCCTCAGCCAATTTGCAATGCATAATTCATTAGTACAGCAATAGGCCTGAAAGTTTGTAACTCTTGACTTGAAGGCGTTAAGTCTATGATTTTCATTCCTTCTTCTTTCAGATGCATCACGAATAGACTCAGAATTTTCAGCTCTTCGACTGGTATCGTTGAAAGTGTCTACTGCTATCGTTGTATATATTTGTGCTTGTAACAATTATTTCTTTATTTCGTGGCTCTCATCTCCATTTCGAGGGTATTTCGAAAGACGGGAAAAACTTCATATATTTGTACACTTTCATTTGCTGCCTGCATTTACATTTCTGGTATTTTAGAGAAACTCGATGCATGCCTTTACATTCTACTGACTCTATCTCTCTTCAGAATACTCTTCTTTTGGCAGGCATCTTTTTTATTTACTCCAGGACATTCCAATCCGGTTTTGTGATTAGCTGGTGTTGGATTGTTTGTGAAGTGTTTATGTATTTGCGTGGTGATTATAATTTTTGGCGGAAGTTAGATTTCTAAGCTTTCGCTAACAATATATTGCGGTAACAGAATGTTCTTGAAAGATTTTCTGAAGCAATGAAACGTGTTTGAATCAGTGCAAGGAAGGCCCTGGCAACATTTATGGATATATTCTAAATTATGGCAAGTGTTGATAAGTTTTCTATTTCTACTTTCTTCTATTATTTCGTTTGCTCAGGGCATTACAGATTCGTGTTGTATCAAGTTTTATCATTAACTCTATCGCTGATTCTCTCTTACCTTCTCAAATATTTTGCTGTCCGCTGAAAATTCACAGGAAGAAGTATGCCTTTCATGTCATACTTATCTGTACCTTCTAAGATTTCTCTGTTGGTTGATTTGAACAAATGGTCCTTGACGATGTCCTGATGCCGATTATTGTGTGTTATTTTTTGTTATTTTATCTTGTGGTATCATTTCTTTACATTGTTTTACATTGAGGGCAAGTGGATATTGTTTCTTACAAGAAATAAAAGTAATATGACTACTCAATACACGATACAGAGTAAAATTAAAATTTGTTTGATGTATTCGCCCGTTACCATAAGTTTCATAACTACTCGGTCAAACAGACGACGTTGCCAATAATGGTTTTCAAATTTTGGAAGAAGGTTACTCGTTTCGAGTGAAGGCGGCAGTCGATATCATGAACCCATGTACGTCACTTTATTTTATCGATCCGGAACGGTTGAAGGTCTAAGTCGACGACTTCGATGAAATATGTATTCAGTGCATAAAGACCCGAAAGAAATGCCGCCTAGTATTTTGTCCGACGTGTTGAAACTCTGTCAGAGAATAAAGCAAAATATATCTTAATCTGTTTTTAGCGATGAAACTTCAGGCTTGTGTTGGTTATGATGTACCACGTGGGTGTACATTAAAGGAGGGAAATGTCTATATAAAGCATATTTCTTCAGCTAATACAAATGCTGCCGCCCCAATTATGATTATAAACCTTTTGCTTGCATTTTAGTTAGGTGTTGGATGTAGGATTGTCGTATCTAGTCTCATGTAGAACATGTAAAAATAACTTTTTCCTAAGTCTTAGATTAATATACATGACTGGTTTGAATGAAATGAAAATATCGCATTTGATTTCCGTAACAAACATTTACTTCTCCATCTGTTCGTTGTAGTTTCTCCCAGTTTCCAGTTTGTGATCCATTGGCTCAAGATTATATATGAAAATTTAACGTTTGTATTTCTTTGCGTGGAGATAACAAAGGATTTTGCTTTCATCATGTAGTTGAGTATATTTGAAATGTAAGAATTTTCAGTTAGAGAGACAACAATGTCTGCCGTTGCCATTGTCTGCCACAATAATTAAGCACCATAAAACTAGCTTAATATTTAAGATCCAAGTTAACTTTTAGCTGCGACTTCAGTCACATTCAAATTATTTCGCTAAAACCTGTTCTAACGTGAGTTATGAAACCTGGGGCGTAATAACGTAAACGAAATGGAAAGCTGAGCTAAAATAGAAGTTGAACGTCGAATATTTTCGAAAATATACACACACATATATACACATCTATGTATATGCATACATCTCTCTCTCTCTCTCTCTCTCTCTCACTATTTATATATATATATATATATATATATATATATATATATATATATATATATATATATATATATATATATGCATACATACATACATATATATACATATGTACATATATATCATTGTATAAAAAATATATTCACACACATATGTATATATCAATATCTATCTATCTACCTATCTATCTATCTATCTATCTATCTATCAATCTATTTTTCCTTCTTTCTTCACACACACACACACATGCACATACGTACACATATATATGTATGTGTGTGTGAGTGCATGTGTGTGTGATTATGTCTCTATGTATGTGAGTACGCACGTTTGTATATGTGTGCCGTATATGCGTGCCGTGCGTTCGTGTTATACTCCAAAACAGAATATTTGCTATTTCTTTCTACCTCTTTGCGCAATGGCATATCGAATATTATTGATATCATTGAGATGAAAATAAATCTCAGAATCTTCACAACAGGTGGCAAGATTATTCAGGAATTTTTACGTACAGTTCTCAAAATTCTTCCAGTTGACAAACCCATTTCAAGCGAACTGTCGTCCCCCACGATGCCGCTCCATCACTGAACACCTCTCCATTTAATTACTGCTTCTCTCACTTGAACGAATCTCACTCGACGTATTTCTGTCTTTTTTTTATACTTTTCCATTTTAGTGTATCTACGTATGTATGTATGTATGTATGTATGTATGTATGTATGTATGTATGTATGTATGTATGCATGTATGTATGTATGTATATATGTATGTATGTATATATATATATATATATATATATATATATATATATATATATATATATATATATATATATATATATATATATATATATATATACACACAAACTCATAAATGTACACATATTTAGATAAAAATATACATGTGCATTATCAATCCTAAACTACATTTTTATACATACGCATATAATACTAAAGTATACACATACAAATAAGTTACATATGGACATGTATATATGAATTTATCTGTATAATCATTTCTCTTGGATTTCTGGGATTCTATTCTCCCCAGGGGCTTTGCTTTCCACTAGGAAATTACTTTTATTACTTTTAACATTAGGTGTAGTGCTAACAAGCGGTTTCAGTGGTCACTGGCCTCCGTAGTTTGGCTATGAACTGCAGGTGTTACTCTCCGCCTCGCCACGCCTACAATTTAAATATACCACTAGATTTCATATGTATATATATATATATATATATATATATATATATATATATATATATATATATATATATATATATATATATATATATATATATATATATATATATATATATATATGAGGCAATGATATTGGTTGTGATAATTAGGCGGTATCTCAGTGCTTTGGATTGCGGTTAAAATTGTTTTTAAAATGATCTTAATTAAAGTAAGCATGAACTCATCCCTGTTTATCGTGGAAGCCAGCGCACATTCGAGTCTGGTCGGGTGACAATGGACATAATATTCAGGTTGCGATAGGAGCAGGAAAAAGATATACGTGAACAAGATAAGAACGTGTTTCTTTCATTTGTTTCAGTCATTGGACTGCGACCATGCTGGAGCACCACGCTGAAGGGTTTAATCAAACAAATCGACCCTAATACTCATTTTTAGATCCTGGTGCTTAATCTATCGTCCCTTTTTGCTGAAATGCTAGGTTACGGGGACGTAAGCAAACCAATACCGGTTACGAAGTGGTGGTGGCGGGGACTGCACACACGCACACACAAACACACTCTATCTCTCTCTCTCACACACACACACATATATATATATATATATAAATATATATATATACATATATATATATATATATATATATATATATATATATATATATATATATATATATATATATATATATATATATATATATGATGGATTGTCTTGTCGTGAACGATAAAGCGGGTTCAGTAAAATAAAGCGTTAATCATGTCCTATGGTCACGAATGTGTCTCTTGAGGTCTGCTGGTGCCTTGAAACCCTTTGCCAAATAGATCAATTTGAGTACTGGGTTTGCTCAAGTGCTTCTGGATTATTTACTATGTGTTTTCCTGAGTGGACGGTTTGCCTTGCTCCGTGTCGCAGCACCACAATGACGGGTAAGGTTTCCATTTAGAGGAGCAGCGTATTACCAGCGTTCTTCATGCTTGTACGAAGTTGGTCCCCATGCTGGAATCGACTTTGCTCCAATATTTGAACTGAAGAGAAGCAGTACTGGCGCTCGATACTGCGGTCTGATGTTTTGTTTTCTTAGGAAGCAAAGAGAATGTTGCATCGCTTAATTTGTCTTTGAAATGCAAGGCTGGTCTGCCAACTGACCTTCCTGATGGGAATTGGCCCAAGAAAAGTTGCTTCGGAATTCTGATATCACTCACATGTGACTTGACCATCTAAGGTGTATTTTGATGAGGATGGCTTAAATACCTGATATGTTGCATATATATATATATATATATATATATATATATATATATATATATATATATATTGGTAGTAGACTAATTGGTCTTTAACTACAAGGATTAGTTGCATACTGGGGTCGATTTAATCGACTGGCTCCCTCCCCCAAATTTCGTGCTTTGTGCCTGCTGCAGAAAAGATCATACAACTGTTGATAGAGCACACACACACACACACACACACACACACACACACACACACACACACACACACACACACACACACACACACACACACACAACACACACACACACACACACACATACACACATACATATATATATATATACACCGCATATATATACACAAACACACATATACAACACACACGCACACATATATTCGAAATCCTCTTTAACATTCTGTCTACCAATTCCATTCACTAGACTTTGGTTGGCCCCGTAGCTTTAGTAGGAGAAACTTGTCCAAGATGACAAATAGCGGGACTGAACCAGAGACCACGGAATGTTAACTTCTTACCAGAAAGCCACACCTGTAACAACTTGTATTTTTTTTTATCTCACAATAGCTTTCGACACAGTTCTTTGTGTGGCCCCGTGGTAGATCTTAGCAAAGCTTGGGGCACCTGAACACGTGGTACATATGATTATAATTTTATATTGGAGCACGAAAACCTTTGTCCTCTCAAATAGGGGTTAAAATGAGAATCCTTTGAAGTGACAAAGTGTACAAAGCGAGGAAGTGTATTGGCACCGGTATTATTTCTCTTATTCTTCGCAATTATGCTTGAGTATGTCTGTTGGTATTACAGAAGACATCCATTTGGAATATCGCTCCACTGGTGGTATCTACAATCAGAAATGTTTCGAAAGCAAAGAAGATCTCGTTTCAAACTATGAAGGACTTGGAAAATACATGTCTATGCACTCCATGCCCTTCTCTTGAAGGTATTCAAGAGGTTGCCAATAAATTTGATGAAGCAGCCAAATCTTTTGGTTTAAACATAAGCACAAAAACGATAAGACAGAGCTTCGTTTTCAGCCGCAGCCTGGCTGTAATTCTGAGGTTATGCCCAGAGCGTATGTTAAAGGTAAAGCTCTTAAAACAGTCGATACTGTTAATCGTCTTAGTTCTATAGTGACAAACGTTGCTAAGTTTAGTAAAGAAGCTAAAACATTTTTAAAAATGAAGCACAAATGTTAGCAAACACAACGAGAGGTTTAGAATACCTGTAATATCATATTTAAAACAAACCTCGTTACACATCTAGCCACTTATCTTAACCACTCTTTTATATGGGGCAAAGTTTCGGTGCATTATTGAAAACATCAATCAAATGAATAGCTTATATGTTAAAACTTATGCTCAAAGCTAAATAGTCTGATGAGATAAAAGATTAGGCAACGATACTGTAAATATGTTAAATAAATACTTGTAGCTTAGGTTTAGATACTTATAATTTAAAGAAATTCAGTGCTCTTTGAAGTTTGTAATTGAGTTGTGTATTGAAATTTGAGAATAATGATCAATAAACAGACCTGAGATATATCGTGGGAAATATAGATACATGGGGAGAAAGTGATTATTAAAGAAGATCTTTTTCCTCTCTCTACTAACTCTGTTGTCGAACTATCAATGACGTAGATGGAAAAAAATGAATGCGTTTTAATTTGTAAACTACTTTCTCTCTTTTAGGATTGTCTGGCTTAATAAAATGTTTAATGTAGCCTCATTTAATTGTCTCGGGCTATGCCGTCTTATGATTTTCATTCAACATATACTTTCTAGTTTTAATTAGTTTTGCTTCTTCTTACGTAGGCGAACTGTATGTATGTTCCCAAACAAGGGTGAAATGATGTTATACATGGCTGCCAACAACTGGGAAATTTAACACCTTTATATGCAAGAAACAAAAAAAAAAGAAGAAAAGAAATAATATTCTTCGTTACTCTGATTTAAATTTCCAATCCCGTCATTAAGTTAATCTAAAAAGAATTATCTCCCCTACGATATTTCACCACTAGGGGCAAACCACGGGTATAATACTATTTAATATCCTAACGTATAGTCTAAAGTACATCATGAATATGCTTCTGATGCAAATTGTCAGTGTTATGTTTGTGTTTGTGTTCATTTGTTCAATAAATCAAATAATATTCTCTGCACACGGTCAGGCTGCCACCCCTCTCTCTCTCTCTCTCTCTCTCTCTCTCTCTCTCTCTCTCTCATCACTTTCATTTGTGGCGCGTGGATTCTTCTTCTGTCATCATTTCTATTGTGACGACTACTATATGCCTTTCATACTACGGCTGCCGTGCTGTACTGTTAACGTAGCACTCCCGCGTCATCAATTCTTGGAACCACGGTTGTTTTTCATTCACTTATATTGTTTATATTTTGTTTTTTTGTCATATACCTTTCGTTTCATGTGTATTTTATCATTTTCATTCTCCATATATAGTTTTTAATTTTTTATTATTTATTTTTGTTTCTTTACGTAGGGATTCTGTGTGTATGTTCCCTAGGGATTCCGTGTGTATGTTCCCAAACAAGGTTAAAACTCCTTCCACCGCCTCTGCACATCGTCACATGGAATGATATTTCTTTCGGTATCGAAACCCTGTAGCTACGATGACGAAATACGCCTTCCTCTATATTCAAATCATGAATGACTTTTCTGTGATATAATTTTTTCAGTTTGAATACACAATTTCTGACCCAATAATTTGCTACAAAATTACAACCCTGAAATATCTATGTATCTATCGATCTATCTAATTATCAAGGAACTGTATACAGAATAAAATGAAGAACGATATATACACAAATTGATGAAATTTGCATCCGACACTGGATGCACATAAATGTACCAGAGTTGATCCATTATTTAACATTTTTCATTTAAATTTTTTATCTAATTTAGCTTGAAGAATTTTTTTCACATGAGGAAAGCGCTAATTTTCTTCAGATTAAATAACATTCAATGAAGTATATAAAACTAGATTTCAGAGCAAATATTTCTTGGTATGAATTAATCATATGCTTCTTATCTTACTTAAGCACGGCTTTAGCTTCAGGACCATATCCATTCTCTATTTAATTGTAAATGATTGATAGATGTGATATTAAATTATCAGTTGTAACTTTTAATTATGTTGGTAGATGTGCATCTATGTGTGGCTGTGTATCTCAAAGTCACAGCGGCCATTTCTCTCACTGTAGAATTCATGAAATTACCATTTTCAATTAGACTAATAAAATTAAAAATTGGATCAGGTTTTTTACCATTTTTATTTTTTAAAATATCAAAAAACAAAGTTCACTAGATAATCCTAGTTTATACAAATGTCAGATAATCTGTATTGCAAATGTCTTCAGCGTATGACAAATTAACAATTTTATTATTTATTACAGCAGCACGTGAGACACGTTTAATAAATAATCATGGAAAAGATATCATATAGGCAAATACCTGTTGCAACTTAGCCGTCTTGGTAAATGAAAAACAAAATACATAAAAAGGTTGTTACTTAGTGTAATATACTGCAATCGTTAACGAAGATAAAAGACAGATATTCTGACGTTTAATGCAAAAACGAAAATCTATGGTAAGAAGAAAATCGATGCGTCAAGTTTTCTATAAAATGGCAGGTTGATGCAAATGCGAAATAACAGCTCTCGTCTGTGCGCGAACACATAGACAGACAGACATACACGCGCGTGCGTGCATACACACACACTTCGATACATGTTACTGAATAATTACACAAATACATAATCATCAAAAGATACCAAATAAAGAACATTCGCCATTGTACTTCCTAACTTTATATACATTGAAAATGTTTCTGTGTAAAATTACAAAAATCTCGACAAGTCACGGGCAACAACTAACCAATATTAAACAGAGGGAGAAAGGCCGCAACAAAGCGTCAACTCTAAAACAACAGTTGGTAATGGAAACACTTTCAAATGCACATAAATTCTTGCAGCAGATATCAAAAGAACTGTAGCCATCACTAAACTGAAAGCGGTGAAGTGCCACTTCCAAATGACAAAATTACCTCCACCTTCGAGTCACGTGCCATCGACGGGATGAAACTACTTTAGTAACACGCTCAATTGACATAACACAGCTGAGTGTCACAGCGAGCGGACAAATCTTGCTCCATGTATGTTCAAATTTCAATCTTGTATTAGACATCGTCTGATCTCCGATCTCTCCTTTGCTTTTCTATGCATTTGAATATATTACAGAGGTGTATATCGAATATCCGACTGAATTTGAGATTCGATTGTAGAAAAATATATTATTACATCATAAATTCCATAGTCGTTTGCTGTGTTACACGTCTAAAACACACACACACATACTATTAATATTCATACGTATACACATGCACACGCTCCTATACACACACATTCATAGGGATTGGCATATTTTATTTTAAAATTTACACCTAATTAATTTCTTTGATATGGTTATTTTATAGAAAATATATTTTAAAGAATGAATTTCTTTGATAACACACACGCAAACATATCCATATATGTTTGCGTATACATATACATGCATATACATATATGAAAGTATATACAAATCATAAGTACACACACTCACACATACACACACATATCTGTTTATGAAATCGGAAATTTAGTAATTAAAAACCAATTGAAGGAAATTACTTTAAGAAAATTGACAAATAACAAGATTTTGATTATACATAAGACCAATTCATGTTTGTCTATTTTTCACAATTTTGTTGATGTGCATCGTGTGTACATATTGTTATTTGAGAAAGAAGTTCTGTCAAAAAATCACACACACACACACACACATACACACGCACGCGCGCACACACACACACACATACACACACACACACACACACACACACACACACACACACACAATAAAAGCTGAGTATATTTAACAATAAAGTATAAACTACAATCAGAAAGTATGTTTATTTTGGTAGAATGACCGTCCCAAACTACGAAAACGCATATGAATTTAATTCAGTAATAAAGGCATGAGACAGTAACGACCCTTATTATTATATTCTTCAGAGCTTTCCGACAGTCCCTTACTTACACATTTAGTATGTATCGTTTATCGTTGAAACCTTTAAATTTCTCCTTAAACCTGTATAACAAGATGTCTTCCAACGCCTTACAAAATTACAAAATAATCATGTGTTATTAGAGAAACCAGCCGTTTTCTGTGAACGAGTGTCACGTGACAGATTTTTGGGTGCTTATGCTGATGCAAGCAATGTTTGCAAAACAAAACAAAGAAACCCCAAAAGAAAACACAAACATGAAAAACAGCAAAAAGCAAAATGCAACATAAACACGATTCCTACCTCATTTTATCTCTAATACATGACATGAATCAGCCCAAGGTACAGCAAAACTTTTATATTGTTATTTTTCTAAATGAAAAATAGTTTGTGGAAATTGGTTTTTAATTAATCACTTAGTGAATACACAACATGAGTGAGTGAGAGAGAGTGAGAGAGAAGGAGAGAGGGAGGGAAGAGAGTGAATGAGAGAGACAGACAGAGAGCCTGCTAGACAGTTAGAGTGATAGAGAGAAAGAGGGAAAGCAACAGAGAGAGATGAGAGGAAAGAGAGAGAGAGAGAGAGAGAGAAAGAGAGAAAGAAATAGAGAGAGAGAGAGACGAAAGGAAAGAGAGAGAGAAAGATGGAAAGAAATAGAGAGAGAAGAGAGGAAAGAGAGAGAGAAAGAAAGGGATGGAGAGGGAGACAGAAAGAGAGAGAGAGGAGGGGAGAGAGTGAATGAGAAAGAGAGAGAGATAGAGAGAGAGAGGAGAAGAGAGAGAGAGAGGGAGAGGGAGAGAGAGAGAGAGAGAGAGAGAGAGAGAGAGAGAGAGAGAGAGAGAGAGCTCCATTATTACTCGACTGTCTGCTCGTGATTGCTGCCAAATCTCTCTCGTTCTCCAAAGATATATTCCCGAATGGTGTGATGTTGTTGGTGGTGGTGGTTATGTTCATATTGAATGAATATTGAGGCTGGTGATGTGTACGGGATGAATACAGTGTCGTGAAGATTTGTTTCAAGAAGATAGTAGCGCTACAGCGGATTCACTTGACAGATCCATTCTCTGATATTGTTGATGTTGTTGGTAGTGATGATGGTTACAGCTATTAGGGTATACGGAAGTCAGTGTGTTTGAGAAAAGCAGTTACCTTCTGCTAATCAGTGAGAACGCATTAAACGGTATGATTAAACGTGGCTACGCTATCTCGTTTTCCCCCCCCGCTCCATTTTAATTTCATTATCATTGTCTATTAGATTTTTCTTCAGGTCGAGTGGCCCATCCCGATCAAAGGATCCCTGAATAAGGGTTGCTTGACGATGTTGAACGAAACACCCATGTTTCCAGAGTTGAATTATTCAGACCCCAAAGAATTCGTGGCCCAACATGCCACAAATACACCTACTCTAAACGTTATTCTCTGGGAGGTTCGTTGTGAGGCAGAATGTGACAAGAGCGACCCCTTTGAATTAGAGGTCCAACTAACTTTTACCAGCTGAGTGGACTGGAGCAACGTGAAATAAGAGACGCAATACGCCACTGGAAATCGAACTCATGACCTTACAGTCATGAGTTGAATACCCTAATCACTAACCGATGCAACTTTACATATTGAATACATCTCTCTCTCTCTCTCTCTCTCTCTCTCTATATATATATATATATATATATATATATATATATATATATATATATATATATATACATATATACATAAACATACATACGTACGTACGTACGTACATACATACATACATAATATATATATATATATATGAGCACTTGGTCGATGTAATCGACTTACCCCCAAAGTTCTGGCATTGTGCCCAAATTTGAAACCAGTATTGTATATGTAAGACAATGAGCTGGTAGAATCGTTTGCAAGCCGTGAGAATTGCTTAAGGGCATTTCGTCCGTTTTTACGCCCTGTGTTCAATTTCCGATGGGGTTCGTCTTTGCCTTTTACCCTTTCGTGTCGATGAAATAAGTACTATTTATCGACCCTTAAAAGATGAAAGACAAGTACGACGTCCGCAGAATTTGAACGTAGAACATAACGAGTGCACGAAATACCACTAATTATTGTGTCTGATGCGCTAACGGTTCTGCCAACACTTTGCATTTAGAGACATTAAATTGAAAAATATAAAATCTAAGCTGGAAACAAAACCTATCCAGCAACAACACAAATATATCGATTACACATTTAACTACAAACTAAATACGAGTAAATATTACAAGTAAAACCAAAATTAGAACGCTTACTTTCGTGCGACTCTCAGCTCCGTCCTCCACTTCGCCAGACTCTTTCCAGGCAACCGCTCAACATTCGATGCAATACCGAACAGGTTCATACACTCCTTAATCCAAGAATGTGGGATCATATCGTACACCTCAGTATAGTCGTTCCGTGACATTGCTAAGTTGGTTTTCCTCCTCTTGTAGTCTCTAAGTACAGTCTTACCTAACAGGTGCTGATCGTTGGTACATCTGCACTTACGCTTGCACCCCTTCTGATCATGTGGCAGGACTCCATTTTTTTTTTCAGACGTCCGTACATTGGCTATGCGAGTATTCCAGTCAGTTATTTCTACATAATTGGCAAGCAGGATATCGACCTATAATTGCCATTTTCGATTTCTTTCGAGCACCTCAGCACTGTCCTACCTATTGTCAACCACTCTGGTGTTACTTGGTCGGCATTTAACAGGGTGGTGAGTTGTGCAAGACATTCACCAAATCTTTTGATCCAGCAGCCTTCAACTCCATCTGGACCCGGGGCCTTCCAGTTGCCCATTTTTTTTCTGATTTCCTTCATTTCCTTAACTGAAATGACTAGTTCTACCTGTTGTGGACAGACTACTTTTTGTTTCATTTCTTGCAACCATTCAGCATCCTTATTGTGCTCCTTGTCTTTGCTCCAGTGTCACTCCAAAATCTACGACTTTGAATTATTATCATTATTATTATTATTATTATTATTATTATTATTATTATTATTATTATTATTCAGTAGTTTTATTTTTATAACGTGCTTTCACTTCACTACCGAGCGCAGCTCTGTGCGCCTTGGGTATGTGCTGTGGTTTGCTGTGGTGCTCTTATGTTTACTGTATTGAAAGTGTTTTGCGTAGAATGTGTGCAGTACCCAGTAGTGCAATTTTCTGTATGTTATATATATTTGTAAGTCCTGGTATTTTTGTTATGTATTTGTCTGAATATTTTTTTATTATACCTAAGGCACCTACTATGATAGGAATTGTTTCTGTTTTTAGATTCCACATTCGAGTTATCTCTATTTCCAGGTCTTTGTATTTTGAAAGTTTTTCCATTTCTTTTAGAGAAACGTTGTCATCTGCTGGTATTGATACATCAATTAGAAAGCATTTTTTTTCTTCATGATCTTTGACAACTATATCTGGTCTATTTGCCTTAATTTCTCTATCTGTGTGTATTGGCATATCCCAGAGTATGGTTGCTTTCTCGTTTTCTGTGACCTTTTCTGGCGTGTGTTTATACCATCCTTTTTCTGTTGCTATTCCATAATGTTGGCATAGCTTCCAGTGTATATAGGTCCCAGCTCTGTCGTGTCTGTGAATATATTATTATTATTATTATTATTATTATTAGTGAGTGAGTGAGAGAGCAGTGCATGTCATCAAAGTGACACAGGGTTAGAAATATATGAAACCCAATTTACCCATCATAACTGCCCGTCTGATAAGGATACACCAGCCACATGCATCACAACCGAATGTGCATGACATGGTGATCTCACATCAAGATTAACAGCGCATGACCTTGCATGTGGTACCCAGTTAGAATTTTCTTCAGGTCGAGTAGCCCATCCCGATCAAAAGATCCCCGAATAAGGGTTGCTTAATCATGTTGAACGAAATACTCATGTTTCCAGAGTTGAATTATTCAGACCCCAAAGAATTCCTCTCAACACATTGTTATGATGCTCCTCCACTACTTCTGCCCGTGACCAGAGAGGTACATATCATCAGCCACCAAGTGACATTCTTCTTCTTCTTCTTCTTCTTCTTCTTCTTCTTCTTCTTCTTCTTCTTCTTCTTCTTCTTCTTCTTCTCCTCCTCCTTCTTCTTCTTCTTCTCCTCCTCCTCCTCCTTCTTCTTCTTCTTCTTCTTCTTCTTCTTCTTCTTCTTCTTCTTCTTCTTCATCTTCTTCTTCTTCTCCTCCTCCTTCTTCTTCTTCTTCTTCTTCTCCTCCTACTTCTTCTCCTTCTTCTTCTTCTTCTTCTTCTTCTTCTTCTTCTTCTTCTTCTTCTTCTTCTTCTTCTCCCCTTAACATTATCATCGTCATCACCCTTACTACTACTACTACTACTACTACTACTACTACTACTACTACTACTACTACTGTCCATAGCCAAAGTATATTACGGTAACAAAAGAATGTAGACTGATGACACAAACGTAAAAAATACAAAGATGGAATTAGCAACAGACAAATAAATCAATTCTCTAGGATTCCTTTAGTTTGTGACACAACTTGAAATGGCTTGCATCGCTTTCTAAAAGGTGTATGACATGATTGCATATTCTTAGATAATCAAATTCTTTGTATAGATGGAAGATATCTCTAACACGAAAAGGATATTGCATGTAAAGAACACCAGCCAATGAAAACCTTCAGTGGACTCGTTCTTTTTTTTCCTTCTTTGTTTCACATTGCTATTCACAGCGTCTAATATCGCATTACAGGGAATATCTTGGCAATTATTACTTCATTCGAAATTAATCTCGGGAAAAACCTAGAAAGGATTAAGATTAAGAGAATTCTTATTGAGTTTGATTGCTTGTTGTGATATACATGATAGCTTCAATATTATCACCACCAACATTCATTAGGCCACACAAAAACACAAATACTCACACACACATACGCACACACATACATACACACAGGTTTGTATGTATTACCACTGGTAGATACGATGATGTAAATTCACTTTTCTGTGTTGATGATTTCCAACGACTCGCAAATTATGTCGCCAATGAAACTTCTGATTTACAACCATATATTAAATTAAATACGATGGAATCTAGAATAAATACTGTGGACTTATATTCCTTATAAAAATGCAGTGGACGTTCTAGAGAATAACTAAACATTATCAACTTTAATAACTGATAAACCCGTCCTCAATTTGCGTAGTACTCTCAGTTGTGACATTATCCGACTCCACTAGATTCATAGAACCGTAGTTCAATCACCGTCAGTGGATAGACTTCCTCTTTATTATTATATGGGAACTAGGCAAACTTATTTGCTTTTAGTGATAACTTGTAATTGTCTTGCGACATTTATCTCTTTCTGTTGTCCCCGAGGTTAAACTAAATTTCTACCATCTCCTTCGCTTCTTCGACGACATCGTACCCTAACGAAGAGCAACTGTTGGTCATTGCTTCTGAATAACTCTGTCCTGGAAGAGCGCATCCCTTGTGTATTTGATGTCATGATGCATATGACCCTACGTCTGTTTATACTTGTTTCCAAAATGAGGAAATTGCGATCGGTGGAGCTGGGAGAAACGGATCTGCTGTTGGCGTCACATCAACAACTTTTATCTTTTATCTTTTGTGGGTTTCAACCAGTGGCTGGAGGTCATGCTGGTGCACGACCTTTATTGCGTCCTGGGATTTTTCCAGTATTGTATCTGGGGAAGTAGCGAGTTGGACGCTGCCGCTCTACTTTCTGCCTTCTTCCACAAAGTGGGTTCATTCGGTATTGCAAATACAAGACTGTCTAGATGTTTCTTGAAGACTTCCATGTCTACACCTTGTAGATCCCTGAAGCTCTGAGGTAGGGTCCCTTAAATCCAAAGCTATTACAATATTGAATTCGTATTCTCAATGGAGAAGATGGTACCTTTGGTACAGTGCTGCGCCCTTCAGTTCGGGGATTCATGCAGATTTCAATTCCGAAATTTGGGGCCAGACCCTCCATTATTTTCCACATGTATTGCCCCGTATATTTCTCACGTCTCCTTTCCATTGAGTAGAGTCCCAGTTGCCTCAATCTCTCACGGTTACCCATAGGTTTTACTGAGTCTGTCTTCTTTATGAAATTGTGTTCGATCACTTCTAGTTCGGTAATTAGTTTTGGGTTTTAGTCTTCTGAATTTTCCATTTTGATTTTCCTTTCCTTCCAACTAGAAAAAGCATTAAGTGACCTTAACATATTACATCTGAGTATTATTCTCTGTCCTATAAATCAGAATACTCTCTGACCCGTTCATTAAGTGAGGGGTAAATACAACGTAAACCAGGAAGTAGTCATACGGAGATATTTTGTGCGGCGCTTGCATTTGACTTGATGACAGACCAAACGTATTTGTCCATAACCTTTCTGTTTTCCCCATGCATAGGGGAAACTAATTTGTGCGCAGGCGTATAGAACAACAGTTCTTCCTTTTTCCTGACATGAATTACAGAAATAATATTTTGCATATTCAACTTTCCGCAGGTGGAAATATTTCTAACGGGAATATGGCGAAAAGATGCGGTTAAATAAAATACTGCCAAGATGACCTTTTTTTTCCGTTCCAGGAAATTGGTGTTGATTCTTAATTAATACGAAAGACTCTGTCAACATTCCAGAATTGCAGTTCAGAGGAAATATCTCTTTTCAATAAATACTTGTCACAAGATCAATTTCTTAACCAATTCTGCCTCATACGCGTACATTTACTTGAGTGATGATGGTGATGGTGATGGTGGTGGTGGTGGTGGTGGTGGTGGTGGTGGTGATGGTGGGGAAGATGATGATGATGATGATGATGATGACGATGACGATGATGATGGTGATGATAATGATGATGATGATGATGATGATGATGATGATGATGATGATAAATATTTGGAGATAAATGAAGTGATGGAAAACGAAATAAAAGAAAAGCTTTAGGTAAGAAAATCTCCGATGTCTTAGACTGGTGCAGCGGTCAAAACTGAACGCGAGAGATAAGTTTCAAGGAAGGAATGTACGTGTGATTGCATTGTTTTGGTAAGGTGCTTATGTTAGCAACTGAAGGGAGTGGAATTACAGAGTCTGGACGGGAAATTACGAAAACAACGACATCGACAGGTTCGATGTAACCTGCTACAATGACGCCTGATGGAAAATCAGATGTGAATATTGCATATTCTGAGAAGAAAATAACTTAGGACGATATATTAAGAATGCCGTAGGGCACTTGGTGGTTCAGGTGAGAATATTCGGTATATTCAGGACAGGTGGTTGCAAGCAGATAGAGGTGTACAAAACAAAATTTAAAAGGGTAAGACAATAGAAATGGAAATAAAAACGACGTAGCAGCAGTTTGCGAGAGACGTAACAAGGAATGCAAGTGTGGATGAAAGGTGGTCCTGGCCATAGAAGAGAGAGTTGAAGTCTGAGAGAGAAGCACTTATCTCTGCTGCGCTGGAAGAGCTTAGGACAAATGATTCCAATGAGCATGTTTAGAGTGGCAGAAAATATGGAAAAATGGTTAATGAAAGTATGAAACATTTCCGAAAATATGAAACTATGAATGACTAAAGGATTTGGGAACATAAATCGTCCACTTTTTTATGAATGATATAAAGATTTATGCGAAAAATGAGAAATAGCTTGAATGTCTTATACATATTATTCGCATTTTCTGCAATGATGTAAGTATTGAGTTTGCGATCGAAAAATGCGCTATGTTGAAAATGAAACGCGGAATACTTGAAGGAAGTCAGGGAATTGAAATGCCAAATGGGCAAAGAATATAAGCGATTGAGAAAGGATAGTGGTGTGAATATTTGGGGATACTGGATGCAGACGAAACAAAATAAATTTAAGAAATGAATTAAATTACTAGTAGGGAGTACAGAAGGAAAATTATTGCCGTCAAGCTAAATTCAGAAACCGTTATCGAAGCAATAAATTCTAGAGGAGTACTCCTAATCAGATATGGAGTTAGAATTGTAGAATGGACCAGAAACGACATACAGAAGCTTGACAGAAAAACTCGAAAGCATATTACGCCACGATTTATGTTTACCAAAGACGACAGAATCCAACTACTGGAAGTTATGGGCCGTAATCAAAAGCCTTATGTGATCTACGAAGGATAAGTTACTGGTTCGTATGGAAACACAGCCTCAATATGGTTTTGGAAGTTCACTTTAAGCATTGTTAGAACACCTCTGAACAGGTGTTGTCCATACTGAAACAATGACTCTACATTTAGGCGGTGGGTGCGGGGGTCAGTGTTTCCATTATACCACGGTGAAGAGAACCTTTTTTTATTCATGAGTCATTAGTCATAGAGATGGTGTTTCAACGCAAATAAACACGTCAAATTTTACTTCAACACCAACATCAATGAACCTGGAAACGCTTTTTTATAGAAGTGAGTCTGCAGCTTTGCAACGGAATTTTGTTATTGGCGTGCAAAGACGTAACGGAAATAAACAAAACAGGAGTGGAATATTATTTAAGGAATGAATGATGGAAACGATAATTGTAATGATATGTGAGTACTTATTCTCAGTGAGTAACTATTTGTAGATCATGTAGTGTTTATTAGGAATGGAATATATTACGCTGGGTTCGAAACTGAAGAAATACAGAGAAATGTCAACCGATATTTACAAGAAGCAGCAGACCAACGTCTCACCAAAATACAACTCGCGCGGTTGAGGCAACGGTGAGTGGGTACATGTAGGAAAGTGGAAATGTAGTTGTATAAGTTTGATGGTCATCATGTAGAGATTCTTGGAATTCTGAAGTAAGATCTAAAGGAATTAGAAACCATGTTAAGTAAAGAATATGGAAAGTTAAAAAATAGTTAAGTAAAGAGTATGGAAAGTTAAAAAATAGTTAAGTAAAGAATATGGAAAGTTAAAAAATAGTTTGATAACTATAATTTGTGAAACCATCAAGCTTTGACACAAGGTCATACATTTTTGGGGTGGGGTAAATCGATCACCACCGACATCAGTGTTCAACTGGTAATTATTTTATCGACCCCAAAAGGATGAAAGGGAATTTTAAGGAAAACGAAAGGACCAACAGAAGGATCAAAATATATTTTGTAGGAAAAGATGGATAATCATGGGAGAATACGAGTAATCTGAAGCAGGGTAAATGAAAGGATAAAGAAAGAAATGGTAATTTAAAAGAATCTCCCGGGAAAAGGAAAAGAATGAAGAAAACTGGAGTAACTGAAGATGAGAGTAAAGGGGAAAAAACTGCCCAACTGATTAACTATGAACAAAAGACGAACCAAAATAGATCCTCATTTTCCATAAAAGCTAAAACATCTGTTTTATATACTTAAGGGAAACTAGAGAAATGTTAAGATTGAAAATTGAATATGGCAACTAATTTGGAAAGAAACAGGAGTAAGGGAGGAGAAAAATGATAAATACAGTGAATAAGGCAAGTGGAAAATTACAGTGAATAAGGCAAGTGGAAAATTACAGTGAAAGTGTCTAGGCATAGACAAATGTCACCATAACGAAATCAAATATTCGAAAGCAATTGAAGAACATAGAAAGTGAAAAGCAACAGGACCAAACAATGTTCCTGTTTGAAATAGCTTACAAGTCTCCGTGAAAGCATAATGATAGCACTAAATAAGAATATGTCAAAATAAGATGCGCAATTATGGTTAACAGGAAGACAATCTTGTGTTTTAGTATATGACAGATTGAAAGTAAAAGCTTACTCAAGTTACCGATGTATACAGGCACATATACAGCAAGTAATACACGTCTGATGATAAATTAAAACAGGATAAAATTCAGATTACATAAATCAACCAAGAGATATCTTTGAGTAGAAGAAAATTACTAATCCCCTTTAGTTTGATTTTAGATAACGGAACTTGGGTACGAGTATTAAAATGTACATAGTTATAAATAACCAGGAGTTAATGAACTAAGGAAAACTCCAGTATAGGCATAAAATGGTTAGTTAAAAATATTCAAGATATATTGAATCAACATTGAAAGCAAATTTAAATGCAGCAAAACATAGTAATAAATATGATAATTCAGTTGTCCCAACAATTTGTTACAACAATATTCTCAACTGGATGTTAAATGAATTAGGAAAATTAGATTAAATAAACCGAAAACTAGAAAACTAATGAGTTTATTTGGAATCACTGATATGAAAGGTGACATACAGGATTATATTTAACACAGCTACAAGGATGAGCAGAACTCATTAAAGAACAATAATATTACAAAATATCAACTGTAGGACCACGAAAATATCTGATGAACAAAAATAGAAAATAAACAAATAATAGGTAGTAAACACAAAGAAAAAAAAACTATTGTCTGCTCTCCAAGGCAGCCAACCAATAACAAACAGTGTTTGAAATGACAGACAGTTGTGAGGAGGAAAAAAACACACACAGCGAAGAACAAATAAGAAATAGCTTAATGAATTTATATAGATTTGAATATAATAGCATCCATGGTGTGTAAACAGAAAAATATTTAATATCTGAACTGTAAAAAAAAAAAAAAATGAATTCAGTCAATGGAAATATTTATATTGTTGCTATAGTAATGATTAAAATCCTTTTCACAAACTAAAAATATCAGCAGAACGTTTCAAAAATAGATAACTGTTCATAACATTTTTATTGAAACAAATAAATTTTGCATTTTTGTTAATTAATTCGTCTCACTCGCACCCCGCAAATAGAATAGCAAAAGTGCTGCAACGAAGAACAGCACAAAATATCTGCTGCATCAGCCAATCTCAGTCACAAGTTTCATTCCTTAAGCACATCAAAATCATCCCAGTTTGACATAAGAGAGCGTCAGTCTTAATACGAGGGTGAGTCAAAGAGTAATGTCATTTTGTTTAGGACAGGTATAATTACCAACATAGGAACATGTATCATACATCGAAATGAAGCTGGTCCTCTGTGCATCACATCCCTACTTCTCAACATAGTCACCGTTTCTCTTAATAGCAATGTTCCACCTTCGAATGAGAGCATGTATCCCTGCCAGGTAAAATTCTGTTGACTGTTCTTTGAGTCACTTCTTCACTACAGTTTTCACTTCCTCGTCACTGGAATAATGTTTGACTCTCGAACCCTCTTTCATGGGGGCCAAAGAGATGATCGTCCAGTGACGACGATAGTCAAGTGACGAGGAAGTGAAAACTGTAGTGAAGAAGTGGCTCAAAGAACAGTCAACAGAATTTTACAGGGCAGGGATACATGCTCTCATTCGAAAGTGGATCATTGCTATTGAGATAAAGGGTGACTATGTTAACAAGCAAGGATGTGATCCCCAGAGGACCAGCTTTATTTTGATGTAAGATACATGTCCCTGTGTTGGTAATCATTCCTATCCTAAACAAAATGGCATTACTTTTTGACTCACCCTCCTACCTAGAGCAACGGAGACACCAACAATGGTCAGTGTGAAAGGGTAACTCTGTCACTGACTCGTTCATAGTCATCGTTGGTACAGCAACAGAGCAGACGATACAGCAAGATTTATGGATGAAGTAAAAGGGTGAGGACCAGTGAGGTGGCTCTTAGATAAGCAGCTTCCCCTCAGCTCTCGAATGGAAAATATTATACCATCTGCACCGTCAAGAAATCGTGGTTCATACCAGGCTACTATATATTTCGAAGAAGCTCTTGTTTGAGAGCCCGGTGGTAAATGATCAAGGAAAAGACAGGAAGTGAAAAATCAAGCTTGTCGCTGAGCATAAACCTTGACTAGCGAGTCGCACGAGCAGTTTCCATTGATACAAGCCACTTCCGTTGAAAATAGCTGCATTAATGAATTCGGCACATCAACAAATGGTGACATCGTCGAGGTATTCTGCTTGGAAGGAACTATGATGCACTGCGTAGATAATAAATAACTTCCTTGAAGAGCCAAGTAATATTTCAAGATAAGTAAATTGAATGAGAATCATTATAGAGCTGTCGGTTAGACGTCATTGCCAACTGGTATCAGCTGGATTTCAGGATGGCTTGGACGGCTTTCCGTCTCAGTTATTCCTCGGTCAGAAAACTTATGATTAATATGTTCATGCAATACGTACATACATACATACATACATGCATACATACATACATGCATACATACACACATACACACATACACACATCCATACACATACATACATACATACATACATACATACATACATACATACATACATACATACATAAATCAAATGATAAAACACAAGATTTTTTTTTCTGCAGTTAGAAAGTATGTTCATGTATGTATTTTGAAGTGATCTAAAAAATCATAATCCTGGATTTCTAAGAAAAGAGAAGTGCTGAATGACATTGAGGGGTGAGGAGCGAAATCAATTTCAAAACGAAAATTTAAACCAAAGTTCATCTCAGCTGGATTTACGTAAAATAGAAAGAACTTTTGTGTTTCTGTCGATTCTGCCATCAACCTCTATGTTCTTTAATGTCCGGTGATGGTGAAACTGAGACACAGTGCCTAGTGTGACATTTATTTCTTAATATGAACACGTAAAACTTACAGTGATAAAAAGATCTCATATATTACACGATAATGTGAAATATAATATATAACACGAAGATTCATTTATAAAAACCATAGAAGAGTCCCAGAAATAGGACGAACGTTTCTATTATTTGAGTTTCTAAGTAAACATGACTGACTCAATGGATTAGGTGTTCTTCCAATTACAATTCAGACTCGAGCCAAAATGGTTTTATTCCTTTCCTCATAATCATAACAGAAGAGATTGATCAACAGTAAGAACCATCCCACCTACAAATAAACCATCTTTTTTATTCTTATTCAAGTAATTATATTTCTATTTCTGGACACACTGATGTTTGGAACGTTGGTTGAGACTTTTATTTAGAAAAATTGAATTATTAATAAAAAGGGGTTGGTCGAAAACATTAATCGCATGACAGACTTATTCTCCCCGCTCACTCTCACTCCCCATAACATACAAAGATACATACTCACACACATACACACACCTCTTATATGTGTACCTATCTATTTCTGCATTTCCTTTGTCTCCCTCTTGTATACAAGCACACATATATTTATAAATCAATACTAGACGAAATCGTTACTTTACTGTTTATCTGATCAATCTATTATGGTAGAAATTCGAACTCACAATAATCGTAAATAATGAATAATGAACAAAATTTAACTGTCATTTTTTTGTTGTTGTTGTAATTTCAGTTATTGCGTTACTATTCTTAATTGCTAAATTCAAAAACATCATCAAAATCTCTCTCAATCCTCCTCTCCTTTTCTGTTTCTTCCACTCTTTTTCTCTTTCAATGTCTTCTCTGCCCGTGTTCACACATTGCATGCACACACGCACACACACACACACACACAGATATGTATATGTATAAATGCGAACAGTTTACTTTGTAAGTTTCTCATGTCAGGTAGACAAGTTATTGGTCTCCTACAGTAAGGTTTCATACATTTTAGATTTCTACACTTGTCGAGATCGATATATGAACGTCTCGTATCAAATATACATATTAGCTGTTATAGAAAAAGCAGCACAAACACTTTTTGTAATATAGAAGAGAATTCTAAAATCTACATTACTCTCTTTACCTTGACGATCACTTCCTTGAAAGCGAGAAAAAAACGGTGTGACTTAGGAAATTAACTGGGCGTCT
>NC_142930.1:167730327-167747827 GCF_046866305.1 Octopus bimaculoides
GTGCCAGTCTGTTACCTGGGAATAACAAATTTCTACATACTCGGAGATTATAGATGGTCTCGAAAGTCTGCCACTTCTTTCACCGGTATGCTATTAAGAAAAAAGAAACACACACCCACACACCCACACACATCATACTGTCTTTGAATAATGTAGTCCAGTTACTTAAAAGAAATAACGGCAAGATTAGAGCTGGGGTCACTTTGGCTATAGGTCAGCTTTAACAGGAGGCAAATTGTGGCTAACCAGAGACAGATCTGCAATATATTATCTACATTTACGCCAAGTCCAACGCTGCAGAACTACTGTATTTCTAAAGTATCTCTACAATTCATAGATGTTGGAATATATAAATCATGATCCAAAGCTTGTCACTGCTTCACTCCAACCAAGATAAGAATAAAGCATGACCAGAATGTCTCGCTGCTGCCTATAATATTTGTCATTGCAGGTTGTGTAGAACTTGTCTCTCTGATAGATTCTTCTGTATATGGCGGTATAATATAGCTCTAGCAACTGTCCTGTGTATCACAAATAGTCGTTCGACAACCCTGGTCATACATAGCATAGCTGGCGCCACAAAACAAAACTAAAACATGTTTTTTGTTTTTAAATTTGACGAGTGACTCATTCGCTTTCAGTAGCGTGTTCAAAACACCTTCTGTGACATTAACTTTTCCCATTCTTGCGTCTGGCTGAGAGAAACTTGTTTATTATTGCCTTCATATTGTGTAAAATAGTGATAAACATCCACCTTGTGTGACATGGAGGCCAAGGAAATTAATATTAATGTCAAGAAGAACATAAAATTACATGCAGAATAAATGTGTTTAGTTGGGAAGAAAACAAATTTTCACATTAAAATTGAAATAAGATGCAGCCAATTCAAAATATAATTTCTTCAAGTTTTTCTTTTTAGTGTAAATGATGAACGACTTCTGATACATAATATTTATTTTCTTTCGCTTTCTTTTTCTTACAATCAGTTTACTTATTCTCCACTGAAATAATTTATTAGATAAGCATCTGCTTCGTGTTAGCCACCTGCGATCAAACTGAGGCATAGAGTGTTTTACGTAATATATTTCTAGCTATAAATGCTGCAAAGCAAAACCATGTGAATGGCAGCCAGTATTGCCATCAGAGTATTTAAAAGATGTAAAGAAATTGTGTGAAAAGTGCCAGGTCTGTTATCAATAAAGGGAATTCTAGGTGTAGGATATGTTCTCAGCTCTTTCTCCAAGCTTTGATTTCTGGTTGCCTTTAGAGAAACGCTTGTAAATTAAACAATTTCATCTTTGTCTTTTGTAAGTGAGAACAGTGTACAATTACTGTTTGAAATTGGGAAAATAATTGGTAAACAACTGGAAATTAACTAAATTTGACCTCCCTTGAGATGATTATGTGTTGTGCGAAAGCTGCTAATTAAATATCAAAATCAAGGATGCAATTTAATTCATAATAAACCACAGAACTTCTCGGGTTATACCCATAATATCTTTAATTCTCTTTCTCTGGCTTTGTGATTATTTCAAAAGCTATCTATTGTCATTGTAAGTATCAATATTTATTTCCTTATTAATTCGTATATTTGGAATAATTCTTTAATGTTTTGCTCCTAAAACTATTTGAATTATAAACCATATTTTATTATTCATTATAAAATGCTAAAACCTCGCTTCACTTGTTTATCTACGTATTCGTCAAAATTAGCAAGTTAATTGCTTAGCTCAATGTTTGTGTGTCCGTTGCTTGTGTGCGTGTGTGTCTATCTAATTCTTCATCATTGTTGCTGACATCCCAATATATTTTAATCATTTTACAAACCAAATCGAAACATAAAATAGTATTTAAATTTGATTCCTGTGTTATTCTAAATTGATGCAATCAGTGAATGTATCGGTGATGATCAAACGATAAAACAATCATATGAACCAACCGTATGAAGATTTGCTCACCTTCTTAGAATTAAACTTGTATAGGCTTATGGCAAGACACTTGTACTCCTTCATATCACAGCAAGAGTTTAAGGAATCACTGCTAACAACATAATAGTGAAGGAAACTAATAAGCTAGTTCTATACTCGCGTTGCGATGTGCAGATCTTGTTGCTCGTTACTCCTGTTCTGTTCCACAGAAACGTTTAGCAAACTGGGACGCCATCTGGCGGAAAAAAGCACACACATGCCTATAAACTCGCTCACATATGCACATATATATGCAAACACGCACACATACATATGTATGTATAGAGTTATGTGTATATATACCGCCCGAAACACCGCCCGGGCATCGGAAACTCGGAGTTTTATCATAGCTACTGAATAAGTGTCGCATATTGTTACAGATATATATATATATATATATATATATATATATATATATATATATATATATATATATATATATATATATATATATATGTATATATATATATACGAAAGGTATGAACAATGGGCTTTACACGTTTATTTATTCGCACGTTATAGACTTACAACTGTTTCCGATATGCATTTATATCTATCTATCTATCTATCGATCGATCTATCTATCTGTCTATCTATTTGAATCTATGCATATTTGTATGTATATATATGTTATGTATGTGTGTATGCATGCATCTATGTGAAGATTTGTATGTTTTATGTATGTATTCTCATGCATATAGTTGTATTTCTAGACATGCTTATCTATATTTAAATGATAAACTTCTGGAAAGTTTTACAGATGTTTACAGTTCCACTGATGGATTGAATCTGTAGTCTTTGAATTAGCTTTCTCTTTTCTGGTTTTGAGAAGCCTAATTTCTCAAGATTGGTATTTAGGCAGTGTGTTACATATCTCAAGGCCCCAATAATTACAGACATAAATCTGAACTTGTGATCTGGATAGAGTAACTGCAGATGTATGTATGTATGTATGTATGGATTGATGGATGAATACATGCATGCATGCATGTATGCATGTATGCATGTATGTATGTATGTGTGTATGTATGTGTGTATGTATGTATGTAGGCAGGTAGGTAGGTATGCATGTGTACAGATTCGTATGTTTTCGTTTTTGTATGTATTCTCATACTTGTATATCTAGGCATGCTCATATATATTTAACTGTTAAACGGCTGGAAAGTTTTACAGTTGCAATGAAGGCTTGGATCTGTTGTCTACGAATCGGATTTCTCCTTTCTGATTCTGAGAAGCTTAATTCCACAAGATTTGTATTTAGGCAGTGTGTTACATATCCCAGGCCCCCCAATAATTACAAGCCTGTTGTCTTTACATATTATTGAGATCGTCTCTGATATATTCCACCAGGATTCCTTTTGATAATGAGTGGTTATGGTTTCTACCATACGGTGGGTTCTCATGTCTTTGTCCTCGGGCTTATTCTTTCGTCGTATTTCGTTTTACATTGTTCTACCTACATGCCCTATGTATGTATCTCTCTCTTTTTTGCCTTCTGTCCCTCTCTCTCTCTCTATTTATTTATGTAAATATATATATATATATATATATATATATATATATATATATATATATATATATATATATATATATATATATATATATATATATATATATATATATATGTATATATATATATATATGTATATATATACATACATACATACATACATACATACATATATACATACATACATACATACATACTTACATACATACATACATACATACATACATACATACATACATATTTCTCTCTCGAAGATATTTCGCATGGTTAGTCCGAAGTGGGGGTGAAACTGAACAAAGTTTACATGCCACAGATATCTTTGTGCCACTATGTCAAGACAGCGCCCCTACAATTGTTTCAGATTTTCAGCGCTTAACGAACGTAAGATTTACATAGAAAGGGACTGTTTTTTTTTCCTATTGCCCTTTTTACAATAATAATCACTAGAGCTGTCCTTGTTTGGTTCCAAAACATTTTTTAGATCCACTGACTTTCCTTTATAACAATTCACTATAGGTATGAATCTGGTTCTAGGAGTTTGCTATTTAGGTAAGCTTTCTTCTGTACTTTCATCTATACACATAAAAAGACACATTGACTTGATTTCGTAGAGAGATGGTTAAATCTTCAGAGATTTATTTGATGATAGAGAATATTAGAGAATATTATCGAATCAAAACATTGTTATTTCATTAATTATTTATTCAACGAACCGCTAAAAATGTGTTATGTATGCAAATTGGACAATCCAATTTGTTACTAAGTGTGGATTCATAATCTGGCTTCTCTGTAATTTCAACAGGGGTACTCAGACACTAGGAGATCGCAGCAAAGAGATTCCAGCGACTTGTCTTTCTGATTCCGATTTTCTGCCCGCAAAGGTATTTGCAAAACGAAGGTTTTACGCCTGTTTAAATACAGAGTTAGAGATGAAAATGATTGGATAAAGTCTGAATCACTATACAGAGATAAAAACTGGAAATAGTGCAACTTAGCTCCTTGTTTCAAAAATACGATTGGCGTTTCTTACCCTCTTCACCTAATCCTAGTTGCTGTTTTGTTTACACACACGTCAACCGTTAGTGAGCAGCAACAAGGAAAAAGATGTTGAAACCATGACCATCTGATATTTCAAAACTTCACATATATATTGGATAACGACATGAAATGCTTCCTTCCTTCCACTCAGACCGTATTCAAGGAGATTACTTGCTATTTCTAGTGTCTTGCCTTAGTCACATTGTTTTACTCTCTGGATATTATCAATCTTCATAGTTACCTTCAAAACATTATTTCACTTTCAAAGCTAGGTATAGAAAAGTGACGGAAAAGCATTCTGCTTCAGATAGGTTCAAGACGGACGCATGTTAAAGATGTGTTTCATTAGTTTTTGCTTTCTTATTTTTGTTAATAGCTATATCAGTGTTGTAAGGGTAGTAGCCATGGCCTTTCACAGATCTTCTGACAGAGTTAAGTAATAGTAAGACGTGTCCAGAATGCTTTCAACGTAGTAGACACCCATTGGGTGCCCCCCCCCCCCCGGCTAATGGCTGAAGATAAACCCAATAAAGTTTTGAGTCAGTCATACAAAAACTGTAGACGTTTCCACCTTCGAATTATCTACAGATTCCTTTTGCCTTGTTTCGCAAGGATTTGGTCTAGTCTTGGCTATGGAAACAGAAACTTTTCAAGTAAGTTCGAACTTGAAACGATGAAGTTGTGAAGCGAATTAACTAATCATATGGCTGTAGTGTGGTCAAGCAAATTCGATACACCAATACGTACTGATATTATTACCATTTCCTAGGGCTAAATAGCAGTAGCATTCTTCCCATTCATGGGACTGTCACATTAAGTTGACAACAAACCATCACTTTATTGTGCTGCTACTGCATAAATCTCTCTGAAAGATTTAGGAATATATTATTTCTAATACCATACGTACTGCTCAAAGTATGTACACGAAACATATCAACTAACAGCAAATATTGTCATTTGGTGTCGAAGATTTTCAGAAAATTATCCAGTCATTGAAAACGAGACAGACCAGGAGTATCGATGGCATCTGTTTTCTTAGATGTTCAATGGCGACTTAAGGGCTCTGGCAAACTAACATCGATTGAATCAATCGACGAGAATTCAAACAATCGATAAATTGGGTAGTGAATTTGCTTAGTCAACTGATGACAATAAAAAAGGAGAGTAAAACCAATGCGTCGGTTTCTTAACGCAACATTATACTTCTGAAATGAAGAATCTCTCTAACGCTGGATTTTACACCAATACAAATACAACGAGAAAAGAAAAACGGAAAGCAATGCGATGTTGAAGATTTTTCTTTTTTCTCTCTTTCTTTCTCTTTCCCTGTAACCTCACCTCTCATTCCTCCTATCTTCCTCTCTCTCTATCTTCCTCTTTCTCCTCTACTTTCTCTTTATTGATATCTCAGATTTAATTCGGTTTGAAAATTCTCGATGTTTTTCTGTCACAAAATTTCTGTGAAGAAGTTCGACAACCAACTAATTATTTTTAGATCAATCTCCATTTCACAGCACTTTGGTCAAAGTTGTGCTTTTTCTAAAATAACATTGAGATGAGCAGCGTTTCATGAGGAAGTAAACAAAATCTGTGTGGAAACCTGTCCGGATGACTATAACTTTTCATGTGTAGTAGTCTTCATCAGTTGCTCTTGATTTAGCACGAGGCTTGGACCTTGGCTGGCTTGAGCGACATGTGTTCTATTAAAAAACCTTCTCTTAGTTTACAAGCCTGAAGATAATCTTTTCGTCTCTCCCCAACCAATCTCCTCCTGAAATGAACAAAAGAGAAGGGCAGGGGTCGTTCCACTGCTAATTAAGCCATCAAGACAAAATTAAATAAAAAGATATAAATAAATACAATAAGCTGAGTGCCAAGCGGAGATATATTAATTTTTTGTTAGCTGTTAATAAAAGAAACTAGGGTAATCCCTCGCCATATCGCGGTTCACCTATCACGGTTTATTATTTAAGCTTACGTCGATTCCTCCGTGGTGTTGTATCGTATTTATAATAAAATAAATATATGCAAATTATAAAAATAATTTAAAAGAAATATACAGTACAGTACTGTTCCTACTTCGCGTATTTTCAGTTATACCGGGTGTTGGGGTTTGGAACTTATATCACTTTCAATATTTGAAGATGTTTAGTGTAAATTTTCTTACTATTGTAGTAGTCGTTGTTGGTGGTCGGAGCTTTGCTGTTGACTACCCCCGTTGAAGGCGTTTGGATTAGTGGTTAGGGGTAGTCGGATCACGATGTCGAGGCCCAATGACGTGTTGGCCTTGAGCAAGATACTTTATTACCAGTTGCCATATTCCACTCAAGTGACAAGAAAGCAGTTATGCCTCTGCTTCGAAGGGTTAGTCTTGTCACATTCTGCGTCAAACTGAATCATTCTGAGAACTACGTTAAGGGTGCGCATGTCTGTGGAGTCCTCAGCCACTTGCAGGTTAATTTTACGAGTTGGCTGCACTGTTGATGGGATCACTTGGAATACTCATCGTCGCAAATGACGGAGTGCCAGTCACACATGTCAGTAAGCACCACAGGGGTCAGTTGAGTGAGATTATCTGAATTCAAAAGCATTCGATCCTTCATCATCCTGTTTCATTGTCAGCTACAATATATCTCAGTCTACATTACCGATTGAGTTCTTCTTTTTCTAAGACAGTGAAATGTGATTTAAGGCAACCCTGGCTGCTATTACTAGCATGTTGGACAACCACATAAGGGAATTCATATAGCTTCGTAGTTTGTAGAAGAGAATACTCCTTAAGTTTACTTTCAGTAACGCGACTGTCGTTGATTTAACTGAATGGAATGTTGATGGAATGTTGTATCTACAGATTGATATAACCTCGTTCAATAATTGAATCACAACACCGAGACGCTACCAAGTCGCTGACTTTTTAAGTTTTTATCAGATTAACTCTATTAGACACAGATTACACAGTTGGAGGTTACACGTGATTCATAGCATCCCTGATCGGATTAAACTAGCCCTATCGCTCTATCAAATGTCGATTCAGCTGGTTTCTTCCATCCTTTTATTCTTGTTTTCTGCTATTCTCGTTGGCCACATACCATTTCATTTCCGTTTCTGCTTGTTTAGATTTGAAGTTTTGTTTCCTTTCAGTTGAAATGCTGAACAAGCTAGAATAAGTCAGCATAGGATAAACTATATTCGTGCTATGTCCGTTCCGTTTACCAGCGGTACGGACATAGGATTAATTTGTACAATGTGTTCTTCTGCTCTGAAGACTACCTGCTATGATTTCAGGGTTATTTCACTCTTAATTTTAAATATTCAAAAGACAACGTAGAGATGCCCATCTTAGCTATATTACTTCCATGTGTTCAGTTTGATGACTTCGTGTGTCCAGTTTGCCGCTGACCGAATGTTATTATTTCATAAACATTTTATAGAATTATAATATGTAATTTTGTAAACATATCTTTTAATTAAATGTTTTGTTTTGTAACCAAATGAGTTTTGTGTATGCAGGTGTCTTCTAGAAGAGATTTGTGTGACTAAATGTGTTTTGAGTGAAAATGGTCGGTTCAGACCGTTGGAAAGACGGTTGTGTACTCCCTCCACGCGCACACAGTTTAAAATAGTGTTATTCTTTTGAAATATTTTAAAGAAAAATAACTGAGCTTTCACCGATGGTATGGCCTTCTACTAAGAAAAGATTCAAAAATATCATGAAGTCTCAGTAAAAAAAAAGATTGCTACAGTAGTTGTATATGTATAAAGTGCGTGTGTATGTGTGCGTGCGTGTACGTATATATGTTGTTGTTGTTATGTGTACGTTTGTGTGAAATTTTATGGACAGCACAGATAAACAGGCGTTGATCACAGCCTTGGAATCTTTGAACGCCGATGTAATCGAACACGGTTTAGCTACGTCTAAATAATGACAATTTCAGAACATAAGAATGGTTTGCACTCCGAGCACAATGTTTAGCAGCATTTCGTCCGTTTTGTGTATTTCTCAAACAATAGTTCAATTGAATTGAAATGTTATTCTAAACATAGCATTGTGTTTTTCCTTATTGACGGGTCATGTACTAGTAATAATAATAATAATAATAATAATCCAGCAAATCGCAATAAGAACCATAATAGGGGTCTCAAATTCAGGCACAAGGCCAGCATTTTCAGGCAAGGGGATAACTTGATTACAACGACCCTAGTTTTTCAGAGGTACTAATTTTATCGACCCCGAAAGGATGAAAGGCAAAATCGGCCTCGGCGGAATTTGAACTCAGAACGCACAGACGGACGAAATACCGCCAAACATTGTGCCAAGTCTGATAATGATTCTGCCAGCTTCCGCTTTCAAACATAATGAATTTTACCAGGGAGTACAATTATGTGAGACAAAATACTGGTTTCAAATTTGGCACAAGGCCAGCAAATTTCATCAAAACCGATAAAACGATGTAGGAGGAGTTAGTTAACAACTCCACAAACACACCCGCAGACAGAATTTCCCTTATATTTAGTAGATTTCTGATTCTTATCAGAATTGAAGTGTCATCTACTTTCATAGAACACATTGCCATTGCGCTGTTGAACCTCCGAATGTTATATTTGAAATATTTCGCTTGAGGAGTATGAGAAAGAAAGAGATCAGCAAGTTTGTTCGGTAACCCGATTTTTACCATTCCTGATTTACAGCGTATACCAACACTGGGATTGTTCATTCTTCCTCCTGTACGCTCTTCAATAAACATCAAAGCATTGCAGTGATGGCAACGCACTTCCGCGAGGCGGCAACTGTGTCGAGCAACGTCACCGGGGACGTGCAGAAGCCCATCTGTATCGTATTGTCGAGCTATACTAAGCATCAGCCTATTATTGATTTGCCTAGCTTTTCTGTGTTCTGCTGCATTTGGTTCTAAAATCTGCTCACGTTGTTCTTGTGACAGTTGTTGTCTTGCATTTCTGTGGTGAGCAGCATCTTGTTTTAAAATTTGCTTTCTTCGCTCCCGTGACTGCGCTAAACGGAGCTGATGCCATCTTTATATGTTCCTTTTACGTTGAACTTTTTTCTGTTCTTGAGTTTGTCTCAATCTTCGTAGTTGCTGACTCAAACATTTTACAGTTCTTCTATAATTGGACCGTTCCTCTTCCATGGACAAATTTAAATTAAATATTTATTGTTTAAATAGAATAGTATGAAAATAAAAACATAATAGTGAGACAGGCGATTGTAATATGATGACAATATTTGTATCATATTTACACAGCGTGAGGTATAAAAATAATCAAACTCTCACAAACATTCACATACATACTTACACATGCGTGTGAGCACACGCATACATGTTTTTATCTAAACATTGTGTACAAAAGGTATAAATTCAACATAACCCTAAACATACCTCACCAAAATATTACCATGCCCCACATTGGGAATCACGGCTCTATATAATTACTGATGGCTTCGGACACACGGATGGACGCGGCCAGGCATCACAATATTTGTATCTTATTTACAAACTTTCTCTTTTCCTCTATCTAATTACTGGTGACTTCCGACAGAGATTCCTTTTACATACGCATGTTCTTTCTCCCTTTATCTCTGTGTGTGTGTGTGTCTCTCTTTCTTTCTCCCCTCCCCTTCTCAACTTTACTTCTCTACCTCCCCATCACTCTCTAAGTCTACTTTCCCTCTATCTAATTACTAATGGCTTCCGACAGACGGACGGACGCGGCTCTTATTATAGCATAAGGTTATTGTTATTCTCTTTGTTGTTGTTACCATAACCGTCGTCGTCGTTCGTGTCTTTTATGCTAAACGATCACGTTTTTAGAAACCTCCAACAGAATTAAATTCTTTGCAACATTATTCGAATGAAAACTTATTTTGCTTTCTCTGATTATTTTCAAACTTCAAAACATATGAATATGTTGAATCTTTACCAATACCTGGGGTGAAATGTCTGTTTTAGACATATTTTAAATATATTTTCTTGTGTTTACATTTGCTTTTCAACATTTCTCTTCGTGCTAAAGCAGCAGGTAAGGCAACTATGTAAAAAAATAAATATGAACTTAAAAGAACACAAAACAATAAAACTAGATTCAGTTTAAGAGGCTGATATATATATATATATATATATATATATATAGTCAAATAAGTAAAATGACGCAGTATCAGCCAGTGAAAACTGTAATTTACATAAAAAATGAAGTATTACCGTTAATAAATCTCCTTCGATAGTTATTTTTCTCCAAAAAGTAGAGTTGACGTGAATAAGTTTCCGGAGAAATGAACGCATATTGGCAGTGTTTCGTTACTAATGTAGGTGCATCATTCCTCGAAGAAAATATCCTGTACATCTTGAGAGGTTTGACAATTGTCGTCAGATGAACAGTTCAAGAATACCATGTACAAGGTGTAGAATGATGTAGTTTCTGTCTGCTGAAGCTGATATATATCTATCTCAGCGGACATATACGAGGAATCATATAAGGATCGAGACAAAGCGAGATAACTGGTTGAGTAATTCACAATTTCCACAATTTCGTGCCGTATTGAATGGTTTGACTAAATACAATGATCAGAATCAAAACATTCTAAATGCTTACGTTGACATGAATTTTGTTGAAGAACTACGCCGGCAGATGGTGAATGCGGTGTCAGGTAGAAACGATATGTTGTGATCATCGGGAATCCGAAAAGAATACAACCATGGCCTATATGTAGTCTGTCGTGAGAAGGTTGAAACGTAGGGAAGAGATGAATGTATAATGTATCTATAATAAAAGAACAGAAATATTTCCTGTTCTCTCATTATATTATGGGTCGTGATTCGGGAAACAACGGGAAAACCGTCTCATTCTCGGTTTCAAGAGCAAACGAACAGGAAGATGACCAGAATCAAAGAGACCACCAAACAGGAAATCGAGGGACGAGAATCGAAGACAATATTTGGTTCATATTGTTATTTTATTCGTAAGTTATAGTTCTACGTAAAACAATGATACCTTGTTCTCTCGTCATTATTGATAATGTTTTCCCCTTCAGACCACATATTCTACATTCCAGTAACGTTGTACGTTCGTCTTCTTATGGATAAAATAAATAACCAGCAAGCCATGGATGCTTCTGCCCAGAATGGTGTTGTGTACTGTATTAGTTCCTGCTTATATCGTTCATCCGTTTACACGTTAAATTCTATTAGCAGACATGTCCTCTGATGTGAATAATTGTATGAAGGAGTCAATTGTCTCAGATCCCTTATTGTTATTTTCGCCTCATATCAAATAATCTTTGCAAATATTACGCATTGGTACTATGCAGCTAGAATTAGGTTCGTTATTATGGTTTAATCCAGGTCTTTTATATGGTTGTTGGATATTAGCTTGGATCATTTCTTTCTTGAGATTTCCTCTTTATTTACCATTAATCAGCTACGGCTGAAATGCGTTGTCACGTGAATAGTTGAAGGGAAAGGCGAAGAGCGAGTTAGAAAGCGAGAGAAAGGAAACAGGGAGAGAAAAAAGAGGGAGTGAGAAGTGTTAACGATGTGAGGAAGAGGAAAGACCGTGATATTTATTACGTGCTTAAAATGTGAGTTGAAGGGAGTAATATATGGAGAGTTAGGAATACAATGTTTGGAGGAGGGTGATGTTCTGGTGGTGAGGTTAAAAAAGGCAAAGAGAGAGAGAGAGAGAGAGGAAGAGAGAAACAGATAGAGAGAGAGAGAAAGAGAGAGAGAGAGAGTAGTGAAGCTCTTATGTGGTTAGTGGAAGTGAGAGGTGAAGAGAAGGAGAGAGATGATGATAACAGTAACACAACAATGACATGGTTAAATAGTTGCTGAATTTTGATGTTGAGAGACAGAACGACAGAAAGAAAGAAAGAAAGACAGAAAGAAAGACAGACAGAAAGAAAGAAAGAAAGAAAGAAAGACAGAAAGAAAGACAGACAGAAAGACAGAAAGAAAGAAAGAAAAAAGAGAAATAGCAAGGGTGAGAGAGCAAGGGTTTTATCAGAGGGAAATTTTAAACATCGTGTATTATTGTGACTGACAAGAAAATAATGGTGTAACATATATTATTCTTTTTATATCTTTTATTTGTCGATCTATTTATCTGTCTATCCAGACTGACAAATACATCGGCGGGTGGACAGAAGAAGTAATAATAATAATAATAATAATAATAATAATAATAATAATAATAATAATAATAATAATAATAATAAAAATAAAATAGACATTACTTCAGCACCAACAGCAGAAGAACTAGAGAAATTCTGGAAACAAATATGGTCGGTGAAGCAACAACCCCAAAAAAGGACCATTAAAGCAACGAACTTAGCACCTGAGCAACTCTGGGCCTCTATAACAACTGAAGAGGTCACCCAGACACTGCAAATACTAAGCAACTGGAAAGCACCTGGACACGACAAGATCCCCAATTTCTGGTTAAAACACCTGCCAGCAATGCATAAAAAGTTGGCAGAAAACTTTAACAACATAATAGCAGATCCAGAAACAATGCCTGAATGGCTCACAAAAGGGAAAACCATCTTAATCCCCAAATCCACGGAAACGGAGAAACCACAAAACTATAGACCTATAACCTGTCTCCCTACGATCTACAAAGCCTTTACTGCAATAATATCGCAGAGAGTGAGTAAACACCTGGAAAATAACAACCTGTTTCCAGAAGAGCAGAAGGGATGCTGCAAGGGCTCATACGGCTGCAAAGATCAATTATTGATCAATAAAGCCATAACTGAAGACAGCCGCAGAAAGAAGAAAGGCCTCAGTATGGCCTGGGTGGACTACCAAAAGGCTTTCGACAGTGTTCCCCACAAGTGGATTCTGGAAACACTAGCCATAAACAAGGTGGCACCAATTATCATAAAATACATAGAGCACTCAATGAACAAATGGCAGACAGTGCTACAGCTCCAAACAAAAGAGGGACTTGTGAAAACGAAAGCCATCCCCATTAGAAGAGGAATATTCCAGGGAGACACGCTCTCTCCACTCCTGTTCTGCCTGGCACTCACACCTCTAACAGAATTGCTAAATAGAACTGGATGCGGTTACAAATGCTATGGAAAAACAGTCAGCCACCTTCTATATATGGATGACCTAAAATTATATGCAAAAAACGACAAAGAGCTAGAAACACTACTACAGACAGTACACGGCTTTACCAAGGAAATAGAAATGAAATTCGGATTAGAAAAATGTGCCAAAGCAACCCTGAAAAGAGGAAAATTAGTTAAAAGTAGCAATATAACACTAGATAAAGCCAATGAAATAAGAGAACTAGACGAAAGCCAACCATATAAGTATTTAGGAGTCAATGAACTAGATAGGATACAACATACACAAATGAAAGAAAAAATAAAGAAAGAGTACTATAGACGAGTTAGATCAATACTAAAAACAGAGCTCAATGCTAAAAACAAGATAATGGGTATCAACACTTTAGCTGTCCCAGTTATAAGCTACAGCTACAACATCCTTAACTGGACACTAAACGAACTATGTAAAATAGACAGGAAAACAAGAAAAATAATGACAGGATATAGGATGCACCACCCAAAATCTGACATAGAAAGGCTATATATACAACGCACAGAAGGTGGCAGGGGTCTTATACAGCTAGAAAACTATTATAAAATAACCACCATAGGACTGCAAAAATACCTACTCCAGAAGCAAGGGAAACTAATACAAATAGCCACAAAACACGAGCAAAACAAAAAACTGTTTTCAGTACTTAAGGAAGCTGACAAATACAAACAAGAAATCAATCTACCTAACAAATACGAAGAAGAAGAAGAAACAACAAAAGCTATAAAACAAATGAAATCCAAACTAAAACTAGAACAGCAACGGACCATGATAAAACGATGGCAAGAAAAGCCCCTACATGGTAAATACTGGGCTAAACTAAATGCGAAAGAAATAGACAGAGAAAAATCCCAGCAATGGCTGAGAAGCTCAGGACTCAAAGCAGAGACTGAAGGATTTTTAATTGCTGCACAAGACCAAAGCCTCCCCACCAGAACTTACCAAAAACACATGATGAAAAGAAATATAACAAGTAACTGTAGAATATGTGGGGATCGACAAGAAACAATAAATCATATTATCTCTGGCTGCCCAGTCCTGGCTAAGAAGGAATATATTCACAGACACGACAGAGCTGGGACCTATATACACTGGAAGCTATGCCAACATTATGGAATAGCAACAGAAAAAAGATGGTATAAACACACGCCAGAAAAGGTCACAGAAAACGAGAAAGCAACCATACTCTGGGATATGCCAATACACACAGATAGAGAAATTAAGGCAAATAGACCAGATATAGTTGTCAAAGATCATGAAGGAAAAAAATGCCTTCTAATTGATGTTTCAATACCAGCAGATGACAACGTTTCTCTAAAAGAAATGGAAAAACTTTCAAAATACAAAGACCTGGAAATAGAGATAACTCGAATGTGGAATCTAAAAACAGAAACAATTCCTATCATAGTAGGTGCCTTAGGTATAATAAAAAAATATTCAGACAAATACATAACAAAAACACCAGGACTTACAAATATATATAACATACAGAAAATTGCACTACTGGGTACTGCACACATTCTACGCAAAACACTTTCAATACAGTAAACATAAGAGCACCACAGCAAACCACAGCACATACCCAAGGCGCACAGAGCTGCGCTCGGTAGTGAAGTGAAAGCACGTTATCAAAATAAAACTACTGAATAATAATAATAATAATAATAATAATAATAATAATAATAATAATAATAATAATAATGGACTTGACAGACCAAAAACTTGGTACGACCACAAATCAGAAGGCATCATCGAAAATGATAATACAAAGATCCTGTGGGATTTTATGATTCAGTGCGACCATCAGATAGAGAGTAAAAGCCAGACGTAGTCTTAATTGAGAAAGAAAACAAACTATGCTGGATCATAGATATAGCATGCCCAGCTGAAAACAAGGTATGCGATAAGGAAGAAAGAAAAGTCGATAGATATGACAGGTTAGCTTGGGAGGTTAAGCAGTTGTGGTCGATGAAAAAGTTGATAGTAGTAACGATAATTGTCACAGCCTTGGGAACAGTAAGTAAAAATATTGAGTAGTAGGTGGAACAAATAGGTGCTGCAATAAGGGCAGAGCACTTGCAGAAAACAGCACTGCTTGAAACCGCTCGAATATTCCGGATGGTGTTCGAAAAAGAAGAGGTGTTACATTAGTTCACTGGAAGTGAACAGCTGACACCGTAGTACTACTCCAGCGCTAGAAGTTGTGCAAAGGCAATGGTGATGATAATAATAATAATAATAATAATAATAATAATAATAATAATAATAATAATAATAATAATAATAATAATAATAAACTTATCGTAGACGGGAAAATAGACATTTTGATGAAAGTGGAATAACTAAGCAAGATTGCTGTTTAAAATGTGTAAAATTTGTTTTTCGGACTTTGTAGTGACAAGAAAAAAAAAAAGGAACTGAAATTAAATGAAATAATCTTTGTTTGTAAACAATTTTGATACAACTTTGTTACTGAAAACTATAACTACGACAGTGGTGGCGATGGTGGTGGTGGCGGTGGTGGTGGTGGTAATGGCAGTGATGTTGATGATGGTTGTGGTGGCTGCGGTGAGTGATTAATGAAAAGTGTAGTTTTTTAAAAAAATCATCTGAATTTTTTTTTATATCACCTATCACTTAACTCAGGCACTTGAGAATTTGTTCATAAAATATGGATGAGAAACAATGAAAGCTAACAAGAGAAAGAATGACGTAAAGCAAAGGGTCGAATCATTAGAACAGGCACGGAAGCCTCAGCGTGTAAAAGGGAAAATATGAATCAAAGGGTATTGAATGAGTATTTATAGCAGGTAAGGGAAAATGGTCAACAGAGGATATAAAAAGAAAATGAGAAAAAACATTAACAAAAAAGAAAAAAAAAACAACGGTAAGCATATTGTTGAATATTACAACAGTGGTAACATGAATATATTCTCTGTAATCGTTGTGAAAATCTTAGATTTATAAATGAACATCGGAACTACTAAGAGAATGGGAAAGCCATGTTCCCTCAGTTATGGCCCTATCCGGAAGACCTGAAAAAGTTTTAGCTGGAAATAATGTAGAATTTACAATTTACGAAGGAATATTAATTTTTAGGGTCTTACATAAGCGCGCAACCAGCTAAAACGTTTCGTATTTTCCGTGGAATATCCACTGATGAATTTAGAAGATTATGATTATTTGTCCCTTTGATGTTTGTCGGCAAAATATTTTGGAATGTTTTATGTAGTTGACATTGTCGAAGCCGGATCTACTTGAGTTTCATAGATCACAGTACCGCAGTATCGACCAGACCATCGCAAGCCGTTATACACCGTTGGTTACACTGCACTCCATTTGTCTTCATTACGTTATTCTTTTCCACCGTGATCCAAATGATCGTCTTTCCATCATTGTGGAAGCCATTCAAATGGCCTTTTCCAATCTCTTTCATACCACTTGACTGCTGTACAGGTCTGCCTGTTGTCTGTGGACCTGGGACTTGTCCAGCCCAGTAGAACTTATGCATTCATTATTCTGTGAACACGTCGTTCACTCCACTCAGTTCTCAAATAATCTCGATTGAGTGTCGTACAGGTGAGTGAAATATGTTATAGAAGAATCCATCAGCCACAGACAGTTTCTGCTGACGAAATCTGTCTGCAACTAATATCACGGTAATAGTTTTGACCTCATCAATGTGTTTTGCCCAAATTACTGTCCGTTGAGTGTTCTGTTGGTCAACCAGTTAGACTTTACGGAAATGCACACTTTAGTGGCTGACTTCGAAACTCTTTTAAACTTAACCTTTTTGTCCTTGTTATAGCACGTCGGGGGATCTAGATTGCATCATGTTGATATATTGGAATCTATTTCAATATTTA
>NC_142930.1:167752827-167772827 GCF_046866305.1 Octopus bimaculoides
TTGAGACATATTTATTACCACTCGTCGATTTTCTTCTCGTTCGTTCTTTGTAAATAGACAAGAAAATCTCGGCAACGATTTATAATCTTACAGAACTACAAATGTTTTTCTATTAACAAAAACCATTCAATGTTTGCGAGATTCACATCTCACTTTACTCGATTGAGTATTTAGTAATATTCGATATTTGACTTGTAAATCACATATTTAAGCGTTAGTTTCGACTTCATTTGAGGATGAATCTCTGCCCATTGATTGTGTCTCTCTTGATGTTTTTACCTACGTAACATAATTCATTGATGTTGTGGACAGACCAAATCATTTGTTCCCTGTTCAATATGACACCAGTTGTAGTCCATAAATATTCCATAAGTTATCCGATGTATCACAATATGCAAGAATAATCTAATAATCTAAAGAAAACTGATTTCGTATCTTGCTAAAGTTGAAATATTCTGTGGACAAACATGAATATTCCTGCTTTCTCTGTTCACACAAGCGTTGACTGGAGAGGCAAAGGGAAATTGGTAGTTTGTCATACAAATTTTATGAATAGGTAACTAGTGAGATGTGAATCTCGCAAACATTGAAGGTGAGAAACCAATAGATCATTATGTATTCGGTCATTTTAATGAATGAACAAGATGCGCCTGTGTGGAATAACAAACCTGTATACACAGATGTGACTCCCAACATGGTCACGCGAAAGATTTCTCTATTCAGATAATTCGCATAACGTGGTGTTAATATAAAATAATTTGCAGATATTAAAATATTTACCTCATAAACATTATTTTTTATTCAATCTCAGGTAACAAGTATCCATGGGAATGACTCGCACATAATCATGTGGTGTTGTTCAATAAAACCTTTCGCTAAAGCAACTGAACAATGTCTTCAGAATCAATCATAGCCGAATTTAGCTAACTCTGTAAAACTAAAATTGATAGATTCAAGCTTGACTATGTGGTTAAGGAGTGTGAAAGAACCATATGTGCGTTTGAGTTCGAACTTCGACATAGCTTTATCGTTTTCGACTTATTATCAGGTCGATCAAAACTTTGTATATAAGATTTAATCGGCAGAATTTATGTGAAAGTCTTTGCCCATATCCGAAGGATTGGTTCTATTTCATAGGTTTTAAATTTAATTTCGAACCCACGCAAGCCATATTTAACATCTAAAGAGTACCTCTAACACTACCACCTAGATCTTGTTTGCCTTTGTCAGATTATACTCTATTGAAAACAGTGACTCAGCATCACCAGATAAGTGTCCCTAAAAAACATATTCTCCATTTTTTAGTGCCAAACAAACAAAATATGAAAACCAATATCATCGTAACAAGAGACCATTCGCTAGATAGGAGATTTACCGATTTGTCTCTCTTTATAACGTGTAATTAATTTCTACTTTGATAGAAAGGCGGTTCAATGACACATGTGAAGTGAATGAAATGAATAATCTATGATGGTGAATTTTTACTCTTACGCCATTCTCACTTTGAGGGGACCTGTCTCATTTTGAAGGTGAAATGTATATTTTTCTTGCGGTGTTTTACATGTTTTGAACGAATCTGGCCATAAAATCCGTCGAAAATCACTCCTCATTTAAGTAAACGCCTAGACTTGACAACCTAGGGTGTGGGAACGTCTATCTCAATTACCTCGACTTGATTGAAACGCGTATTCGTGCAAAGGAGTGCCGGAATAACTTCGTGTCAAAAGAAGGTTTTCAATTATTGCTGCTTCGTGAACGTCAGTGAAAATGGCAGCAAAAAGCCTTGACTTTCCGTGTGCTCAGAGCGTTCTATTGAAGGCAGTCACTTGTAGCCATTGCAAAAGACAGTTTTGATTGTCCGATTCACCAAAGCGCATTCAAAACCGTTGAGGAAACAAATTTTATTTTCAAAAACAGACGGGTGTAACAGTAAATCTTTTGAAAGTGCGACGGGTGTAACAGTAAATCTTTTGAAAGTGCGACGGGTGTAACAGTAAATCTTTTGAAAGTGCGACGGGTGTAACAGTAAATCTTTTGAAAGTGCGACGGGTGTTATAGTAAATATCGAATGAGATTATTACGGGTTCCTTTGTTTTCCTTCTTGGAACCCCGCACAAATAAGGAGAACCTGTGAGAAATTTAATAAATTGATATGTCGTATGGAGAAATAAATATAAACTAGTAGTACCTGCGGAAACAATCCCACGGTTATGTTGGAAACTAAGCGATTGTGGTAAATGTATGGAGGACAAGTTTATACGTGTGTGTGTGTGTGTGTGTGTGTGCGTGCGTGCGTGTGTGTAGCTTTGTATGTGTACATATATATACTTATCTATCTATCTATCTATCTATCTATCTATCTATCTATCTATCTATCTATCTATCTATCTATATCTATTTATTTATCTATCCATCCATCTTTCTATCATACACATAAAACATAATTTAGTACGTTAATTTATGAGTAAATTCTGTTAAGACTAATATAAATAATCGATGTGCTGCCTCTAGCCTCAGTTTCTTTTCTTGGTTAAACCGTAAAATTCTTATACGATAATACAGATATATTACAGATAAATACATATGGTATGAGAAGAACTAAGTTTAAACATGATGGAGGATGTTATTGGTTACTTTTACTGGTGCCAACCATTAGAAATGATTGGTTGTCATTAGGATATGAGTTAAAAATCTTGGAAGCGTACTAAACACTATAAATCACTTAGTCATGAAATTTCGTGTGTCTGATAACTGGAGATATCTAAATGGTGGTTATTAATGAATAGCCCTATGTTAATGTGGATGAGAAAAGTAACTCTGTGGACTGAATCGATCCTGGATATAAGAAATATAACACCATGCACAAAACGAAACACAATTCGTCTGATAAGGCACCGCATGGTTGTTCAGGAATTATTAATATTCTTATCTGTGATACATGATTCGAATGTATTTTAGGAATGGGAACACAAGCGAGAAACATTTACAGGCTGAAAATTAAACGTGCTTAGGTTAAAGACACCCTATTTTTTGCTTAAGATATCTGCTCAAGTTATTACTTCCTTACGTATAAAATATTACTCTTACACACACACACACACACACACACACACACACACACACACACACACACACGCACATACACAGAGACATACACACAGATATATTCAAGAGATGTTCTCTCTGCTGTATAATTACTGCTATTCTGCCTTCATTAAAACCTATTGTTTGCCATCAAAATTATATTTCGACGGACCTGTATTATTGAAATATGGTGAGCTGATATCAGTGACCCATTTGCTGAACACTATTCGAATCTGAATTTAGTCGCAGCTCTTAGATATTTCTGTGGCACTAATATCTCGGAAATTTAGGAAGTAGTTAGGGAGACAAGAGTAGCCTTCTTAATGAGGTTTAACAATATTCGTTAGTTAGAGATCATTGACAAGTCAATTAACGTTTGAAACTGCATCACATACTTTATAATACAAAACTCCAGGATAAGTTCCCAAAGCTAGGTTTATATGATTAACTGTAAGACGGTCATATTCACGTTTTTTTTTAAAAAATAAACCTGAAAATATTTCTTTTCTTCAATATTTCATAATTTTTTCTTCATCCCAACGAATCATCACACGTTATTATATATGTTGCCATTAGAAACAGCAACACAGCATCGACTTAGCGTTATTAATATCTGCAACATTATGTTTTACGAAACGTTACTCATTACAAACAGCCACCAGTCAACACAGGAAACTTTTGGCATCCTCTAGACCACTTATAGAAGAATATGGAATCAATACCGAATTCATTTTGAGAAACACTTCTATCGACCCATTCCTCACCATCGCCGAGAAGTCTTCACACGCGTTTCTCTCTGGAGTACCTTCATTTCCGCATTGCACCCACTCAATAAGATTTTGCAAAAAGAATGAGAAGTTTGGCAAAGCGGTTTCTCAAAGAAAGAAATTTAATGAAACAAACACAGTCACGTTTGAGAAAACGATCGATAAATCAGAGATTCAGAACCAAGATAAACATAACTATTTCCGAATAAATGAGTCACAGAGTAGCCAACGAATGTTGGAAAATATGAAAAAGTAAAAGAATAGGAGACGCATATGAGATTAGTATTTGGAAGAGAGCAAAGAAGCTAACAGCTTACCTATCTCAGGAATTAACGACTTTGTAACGTAAATGTATTGGAAATGAAATCAAGTGAGACAGGAAGACAATGAAAATTACTGGGTATTGAATAGAATAACGGGGGAAATGGTGGAGAACTGGACATTAATGATTAGAGTGTATCACTGGTAATTAATCCAGCAGAGTTTGTAGAAGAGTGAAGACGGGTTTAACTACAGTAGGGAATGTGGAATCTCACAGTTTGCACATTGAATTTCACGAAAATACTGACAGTAGGTTTTTGGTGGTGGTGGTGGTGGGGGCGTTGTGTGTGTGGGGGGGGGAAGTTTAATATATAATTATTTTACTGTTAACTGTGATTATATTGTAGCAACAGCTAGAACATAGTATATATGAAGGTTAACATGGCTTGGAGATATCTGATGCAGAAAAGAAACAGCGTTGATACACGGACAGCATTGGATAAAATAGGAGAGCAGGTGTGAAAATAGTATTGTTGTTGGTATCGTGTAGCCGCATGCCATCTTCGACTGGACAGTCCTCTAAAGAAAGGTGATCTACTCATGGCATTCTCGACTATTCTATGATTGTCCTTTGGGAATTTGTCTCGTAAGGAGTTACATCGAGCCTAATTTTACATGTTCATTCATTAATTCTCTAGGACTGTTGCAATGAGAAAGGTTAATTTCAAATGGTCAATATTCACAATAGATAATCTTCATCTTCGATTAAACGTTCAGAACCTAATATGCCGGAACTTTTCCATTTCTGGTCGGAAGTAGATTTGTTGAGTTCCCATATTCCTGTGTTGCCGACAGAAATCTAACAGCTATATTCCAAATCACTATTTTACTTCAATATACATTCAAACAGAGGAAATGCAGTGAATATATCAAAAAGTTAAGAATTATTCTCTCCGCGATATTACTCGTTTAAAACTTTGCTGGTTCATTTTCTCTGCATCTGATTTATACAAACATGACATACCTGGATGGAAATGATTTGTTAGAATTGGCACTGGATAGAATGCTTTGTACTATTCATTCCAGACCGCTGTGATCTTAGCTTAAGTCCCCTTGAAGTGGACTTTACATTCCACAGTTTCCACCATTCCCATCATTCTGTCTCTCACTCTCTGTCTCTCACTCTCTCTCTCTCTCTCTCTCTCTCACTTTCCCTCTCTCTGTATATATATGTATATATATATACAGAGAGAGGGAAAGTGAGAGATAGAGAGTGAGAGACAGAATGATGGAAATGTATATATATATATATATATATATATATATATATATATATATATATACATATGTCGTAGTGGTTAAGAGCGCGGGCTACTAACCCCAAGATGCCGAGTTCGATTCCAGGCAGAGCTGCCGCAGTCAGAGAAACTGGGAGTGCAGGATGGAGAGCTTAGTGTAGGTAGGGTGGGAGGAGGAGAATTTAAGTTGGAAGTTTGAGTCAGTGTCTTTGTAATGGATGGAGGTAATGGGAGCGGAGTGGTTTATTCTGACAGAAATTTTGAAAAATTCGACTGAAGATTTAAAGACAGTACAGGAGAGTTCGAGGGCAGGATGGAAAGATTGGACAAAAGAGAGGAAGGAGTCTAGTTGTTTGCGGGAGAGTGAGGATGCACCGATCCAGTCATCGATGTGTGACTGTTAGTCGTCGAAATACCTGCATGGTACGCATGTCTGCAGAATACTCAACCGAACATAATTTAAATTTCCATGATAGAATTTGTGTTATCGATTATGTAAATTCTCATCACTGCCAAACAATGGGGAATCCTTCACAATTTATCCATATATTATGTGTATCATATGATACACATAAGTCCACCTCGAAGGGACAGCAGTGTTTGCTTAGAGATACACAATAAACGTGATACAAACAACTCCACTCCGGTGCATAAACATTCAGTCAGACTTTCACGCGTGCGCACACACGCACATCATTTCAAAAATTCACTCCAGCGATTATTTCTTACGATATCTGAGTGGCTTCGTGTTTGTGATGACTCTTCTTTTCTTCGTTTAACCGTAAACAATTAAATATTTCAGTTGCTATATAATGCGTAGAAATATGAACTATAGCCGAATACATAGACATTTGAGATCAATGGTAAGGCTTCATTCTCTTAACAGGAAACTGTCCAGAGAACTTAACAGATGTGCAAGACATAAAATATAATCAGATATATTTACACAGCCAATTATTTCCCGATAACTTACTCCCAACTTGTAAATCTACGAGAAACGCCTGTTAATTGTACTTTGAACTATGACATTTTAACAGTTAAACTCTGCGAACATCATTGTTAAGAAACCATTTCAAACTTTATGAATGGTGTCTTTATTATTTTTATTGCTTGTAATATAAAAGGATATTCAAATTGTTGTATATTCCAGATGACAACGTTATTAGGACTACTATTTGGTATTTGGTTCTTAACAAGAAAGCATTGCACTCCTACCCATATTAAAGAGCTTTCCTAATATATTACTGATCTTGGTGTTGTTAGGAAAATCTTCACCACTTTTACTGCGACACTTTCATAACGGTGGGTTTCTTTATTTGTCGTTTCGTATGCCACTTCAAATTTCCAATTTAAACGAGAAATATAATAATAGCATTAACGAAAATCTGTCCACTCATGTGCGTGATAGAGACACGCCTCAATCTGTACCTAAAAAGATAGTAAGACTATGCAGTTAATATTATATAAGAATAGTGTTTATGCTCATATCTGGACCGGGTAAGGATATTTGGTCAGGGTAAATTAGCATACAATTAAAACTGTCGGATATATTTATTTAGAACGAACAGTTAAAACATTATTCAATTGCTTCTTGATAACTGAAAAAGAAGTCACTATCCACGACTCTTTCCAAGGCTCTGAGACCGCTAACGTGGAATTCATCTTCAAACGGTGAACCTGGACTAAATATTTGTTAGAGAGTAAAGCTCTGGGCCAAAAATGGAACACAATCAGCTGCCGTCCAAGAGTTAGCACCAATGACATCATTTTCAATTTTTTTTCTTAAATTCAATCTTCAATAATAGAGAAATAAGTCATTAAATACTTTCTCTGAAATCAAATAACTAGATTCATAATTGAATAATTAATCTATAAGACTCGAACTCCGAACAACAGAGCTGTTGGTTGTCGAAATGGCTTTAAATCTCCGACAGTATGATGTGAGTCTGTTCTGTTGCCTTGAAGACTGCTGCATCTCTGCGTTAGAAACTGCAGATCTTTTAGCCAAAATGTTTTTTTTAATCAAATATTAGGACGGCTAAAGAGGAGAATTTTTGTTTGTTTTAGTATAAATGCTGAATTGAAACGATAAGGGGCAGCACTGATAACAATTTTCAAGGATTTTCAGACAGATGGGAAGAAAGAAATGATTATCTTTTCATCGAAAATTTGGGCTGAATGCTTTCTACTGTGTCCTCCACTGAAGGCACTGAAGGTAGCAGATGGTGTTGCTGAAATGATCACTGATTACAGTTTGCATTTACCAAATTCCTCACAGACGTAATGGTCTGATCGCAGGCTATGGCGCATGATACTTACCAAAGGCCTCGTCCAGTTGTTTGGCCACAAAAAACATGCTTAAATATGTTCTTCTCAAATCTTCACTCATACTTCCACGTGACATCTCGATAATTATTTTCTTTGCTTAATTAGAACTGATGACCAAGGTCAGTGAGATACAGATATAAACTGGATGGCCACGGATAGATAGTCGGATGAACTTTTCAAAAATATACGCTACTTTGAACATTCAAAGTAGCGAATGTAAGAATGCAACTTAAATCTTCATCAGCGAAATTTCAGCTTCTCAAAACAAACATAGAATATGCTTTTCTAACTCTCATTTCGATGTAGCCTCATAACATTTCCTGCTAACATCTACGCCTTCACTTTCTGTTGCGACTTCATTTTGGAAATAGAATATTTTCTATGTACATTATTTACATTTGACGGATATTTGTCCTCATCTTGTTTGTTGTTAACACAACGTTTCGGCTGATATACCCTCCAGCCTTCGTCAGGTGTCTTGGGGAAATTTCGAACCTAGGTTCTCATTCCTAACGATGTTACTATTATTATATTACTATTATTATTATTATTATTATTATTACTATTATTAATCAGGTCGCTGCCGTGAATCGAACTCGGAACCTTGGGGTTAGTAACCCGCGCTCTTAACCACTACGCCATATGCCCGTGGGCAATTATGGGGTGAATTTTAAGGCTTATAAATCTTTTAACTTCATCCCACAGGGGGAGGTGGTTTCCATTTTTCCATACACGATCAGCTATAGCCGATTTATCAATATCTCCTCGTGTCACAGCTTTGCGATGTTCTTCTACCCTTATTTTGAGGGGGCGACATTTTTCGCCTTTGTATAACCTACCACAGCTGCATGGGATGGCGTACACGCAGTTTTTGGTCATATTCTCTTCTGTTGGTGGTTTTACCCGAAGGAGATATTTGCGAAGTGTTGTATTGCTCTTGAATACTGCCCTGATGTCATATGGGCCGCATATCTTTTGTATCTTTTCAGAGAGGCCTTTCACATAGGGTAGACAGACTGTAGACAGTTTATTGGTTTCATCCTCTCTTTTCTTCATAATTGGAGTAGATAGTATGTTCTTGGGGTAGTTGTTTCTTAATAGATTGTTACTGAGCTTGATCATTTCCTCGTGGTGGGTATCACGATGGCTACTTATATTCTTTGCTCGGTAGAAGAACATCGCAAAGCTGTGACACGAGGAGATATTGATAAATCGGGTATAGCTGATCATGTATGGAAAAATGGAAACCACCTCCCCCTGTGGGATGAAGTTAAATTTTGTGTATAGTAACATTTTTTTTTCTGAGAAATAATGGGTTACGTATTCTCTTTTCAAATTTTTCCAATTTCTTTACCTATATTGTGTTATCTCTTCGCTATGCTGTGAAATATGGGGTTCTAGACAGAGGAAGTCAATCATGAATTTTTTAGGTATAAGGGAGATAATAAAAAATGTTGGGAATGACTAGGTTTTATTTATTTAACATGATACTATCAGTGTCACGTCTAATCTCCTTATTGACCACAAGATTCGTATATGCTACTGCCCGTCCTGCTCAAAAGACCTCTGAATAAGTGTTATTGAAGGTGTCCCCCACTAGCGGACATGCTCACCTGGATAAGGTCAAGCAACTAACATCAAATCTTTGGTATTGTGCAAGATATATGCTGTAGCACATGTTTTATACCAAGACAAAACATGTACATGATGACACATCCAATGAGTTTAGGTATGATAAGACAGAGATGTCAGCGCCATCTAGATAGGATCCCAGGATAACCATGACTCAGAGAAAACCAAAAGATTGTACTGACAAGTACTGACAACATCCTTAGAAAAACTCTATCAATTTAAATGTCTGTGTTGTACTAAAATATTTCACTACCGCCCTTGCGGACATCTAGGAAAAATGTAGTCTTGCCGCATGAGCAGACGGGTTGCAGGCGTGAGTGCAGATGCACCAGGGATCAACTCCTGGTAGACAAAACTGTACTTAGAGACTACAAGTGGAGGAAAACTAACTTAGCCATGTCATTACCGTTAGGCGTACGATATGATTCCATATTCTTGGATTATGGAAAGTATGAACCTACTTGGTATTGCATTGAATGTTGAGTGATTGCTTGGAAAAAGTATGGCGAAGTGGAGGACGGAACCAATAACATATGAAAGAAGTTTAGGGACAGTAGAAATCAGGAGATGCACCTTCAAAGGAGACTGCCTGTCCCCACTGATCTTTGTACTGTGCTTGATACCACTCACACTGATTCTGAGGAAAGCAAAGGCTGGGTATGTATTCAAGAGCCGCCAACAAAAAGTTTTTTCATTTAAACTATCAGAATATAGCTTGAAAGAAAGGTGTGCGAATGTGTTACACCTGTAGTACTGCATCTTGGTTTAAGGTGGCCGCATAGGGAAGTTTGTTGCAAATTTATAGATCTTTTGTATCAGTAATTTTCTCCTGAGGAACCCAGTGAACATCTATCATGTCAAGAAGAATTTCCTCTCTGGCGAGCTGAAATCTAAAACCGATTTAAACATTCTTGAATATGATTGCCATTGGATGTTTTCCAGGAGAGAATTTTCGTTGAAACAACTGGAATATTTAATTTCCTGTTGCTGCTCAAATATGGTATGATTCTCTCATACATGCATCATGTTTTTGGAGGCCAGGTCACTAATCGACAATTGACTTTAGTATGTAAAGTAGTTACCCTTCATTTGGTCCGTTATGATTTCTATATTAAAATGAGAGCCTTTAGACCTGTTTGGGTTGTAGGAGATTATTTAGTTGTGGTTGGGAATTGACTCTGGACGTAAAAAGCTTCTTGCTACATACCTTGTAACTTCTACTCTATGCGATCACCGAAATCATGTGTGTGTGTGTGTGTGTGTGTGTGTGTGTGTGTGTGTGTGTGTGTGTGTGTGTGTGTTTGTGTGTGCGCGCGCGTGCGTGTATGTTTGTGTGCATAAACATGGCGATGCCGCAGCATGATCACCGCCTCTGGATGAAACCGATAACAGAATAAAAACGTTGGGTCTACATCTAAGTGAAATTACCAAGCATTCACATTGAACCATTAGTGGAAGAATACGATAAGATTGTATATCTTCTAACCTATTCTGTTAATATTTATGAAATGCAATTTAGAAAACAAGGACATAAAATGATATAGCAAAGAAACTTTTAAAATCTCAACTGAAAACAATATCGGTGTAGTAGAATAGCTTTTAATGAAACAGGTAGAAAATCCTTAATTTCAAATTTGGTCCCATCTATCTTAAATAACACCAACACATATACATTTATACGCACACGGACATACACACACATGAATTCACATAAATACTTTCTCATAACTATAACATACTTACACATTCATAATTATTTAAATAGTCACATACTGAGTAGAAAAAATTATGAAAAGGAAAGAGTATCTCGCTGCATAAATCTTCAAACTATTTGAAAAGTTTTAAGAAAAGGAGACATTTTTTAGTGACAAAATGGAAAGTATTACTTCATATTGTTTTGTTTCTCCCTCCCTCTATCTATCTATCTATCTAGCTATCTATCTATCTATCTATCTATCTATCTATCTATCTATCTATCTATCTATCTACCTACCTACCTAGCTGTCTATCTACTGAGAGATAGATAACTGTTAATTGACGTAATTAATTATACACTAAAGACTAAACGAATACAAGCCGCAGCTTACAGGCATTTTTATATTTTCCGTATAGAAAATTACAGTTGTTTTCAAATTTCTTAGTGAAACGTGTATTTAAATTTGACCTTGAGGCTATTCGGTAGCAATATGGATGGTCTCTAATGTAAGTGGAAACTAGAATTAAAGAAAATGAACTAATCTGATAATGGGTTTCTGACAAGAATTCCATTGTGGCGGAGGGACCACAACCAAGATATGTGATGGGAGTTTAGATGTAATTACAGATACCTATGTGGTGAACATTTGCCGGAGAAAATCCAACTATGTCTTGTCGTCGGTGTACGTACGTTATTACTGAAATATCTATCTATCTATCTATCTATCTATCTATCTATCTATCTATCTATCTATCTATCTATCTATCTGTCTGTCTGAATGTCTGTCTGTCTGAATGTCTGTCTGTCTGAATGTCTGTCTGTTTGTCTATCTGTCTGACTGTCTGTCTATCTATCTATCTACGTATCTATTTATCTATCTGTGAAGTAAGGGATGCTATGGCGGGCTGCGCGAGGGATAAGTCGCCTGGATTGGATGGTCTACCCTACGAGCTGTATTGTCAAATGCCAGACTTGTTTGGCGACCTCTTGGCATCAGTCTACTGCAACTGGCAACAAAACGGGAGAATTCCCGGTTTCGTGAGCCGAGGTGCAGTGACATTGCTGAAGAAAGACCCAAACAAGGGGAATTTTATAGATAATTTCAGGCCCATCACTCTGCTCAACGCAGATTTGAAAATTTTGGCCAAAGTAATAGCCGAGAGGTTGGCGCTTGTCATCGATAAACTGGTCAACAGGGCGCACACATGCGCCGTGCCGGGCAGAAGCATCCATGACAACCTCCACCTCATGCGCTACATCATGGACAGGGTAGTTAAGGATCCTGGCATGGGTGGGGCGCTGATCAATTTAGATCAATCTAAAGCCTTCGATAGGGTCGACCATCGATACCTGACGGCCGTCCTCAGAGCAGCTGGCTTTGGTCCCGTCTTCCGCGGTTGGATCGCTGCCTTGTATAGCGGCATCCGATCGGTAATTCGGGTAAACGGTCACCTGTCAAAACCGTTCGACATCACGCGTTCGGTCCGTCAGGGATGTCCCCTATCGGCGCTTCTGTATGTATTGACGCGCGAACCACTACTGCGGAAGCTGGCGACACTGAGGGGTATCCCACGAGAGCTGGGTTGCGGGACGAGCGTGTCTGCATATGCGGACGATGTCACCGTCATAGTGTCGAGCGAAAAGCACGTCGAGATGCTAGGCGAGACACTTAAAGAATACGAAACGGTGACAGGAGCAAAAATTAACCCGGAAAAGTCAGTGGGTTTGTTACTCGGCACCTGGAGAAGCAAGCCCATACCGTCCAACAGTGACTCCGTAGTGGGACGCTGGACGGACGGATCGGTTAAACTGCTCGGGGTCTGGTTCAGTCCGGACCTCCAAATGGATAAGAACTGGGACGATATCACCAGTAGAGTGATCAAACTCAGCCAAACATGGGCTGAGAGAGAGTTATCTCTAAAAGGCCGGGCGGACGTGGCTAATGTGTATATCGCATCAGTCATCGATTACCGCCTGACCGTCGTGCCTTGTCCCCCATCACGAAACTAGAACGCATACTTTTCCGCTTTCTGTGGAAGGGTGGCTTTCCGATGGTGAGGCGGTTCATTTGCTGTCAACAACCGTCACATGGAGGACTGGGGATGCCGTGGTTAATGATGCGCAGACATGCGCTGAGACTGCGGCATCTCTGGAACTTCATTGACGACGGTGAACAGGTGGGGGCGCCGTTTGTGAGGCACGCCTTCCCGCAGCTTGTCTCACTCACTGAACTGCAAACATGGATCAGAAAGAGACCTAAACTGGGCGATTGGCACCGCGAGTGTCGCCAAGCTCTACAACAGCTCTGCCGTCCGGGATCAAACTTGTGCAACTTCCAAACGACCAACGCGTTCTATAGAGGACTAGTGCAAAGGAGGTCTGACGACACTCTCGGGGCAAACCTGGGTGTCGACGAGAAATTCCTAACCCGCCTTTTCAAGACGACGTTCGGGCCGGGGCCTATGGATAATTTCCAGAGATCCCTGGATTGGCAATGCTATCGAGACGCACTACCAGTTCGAGAGAAGATCTACAGACACGGTTCGAAAACCACCGGACCGACCTGCCCGAGATGCGGTCAGAGCGACGAAACCGTTCTGTACGCACTCGTGCAGTGTCCAGATATTTCAGAGCTGTAGACCTTCGTCGAACGGCTGTTGTCGCGTGTGGGACGAGCCCACTTATCAGCCGCGTCTATCTTGAATATTGTTCCGCCACCTTCGTTTAAACGGGAAGGAAAAACGGTTTTTGTAACACTGATAGCTATGGCAAAAGAATGCGTTTGAAAGGTCTACAAACGCGTTTGAAAGGTCTACAAACAAACACTTTCCTCTCTGGTCAGTCCCTCGTCAACTTTTTCAAGTACCACTTGAAAAGGAGGATGAGGATAGAGAGGAAAGTGATGTCGAATGAAAGTTTCAATAAAAAATGGGTAAATGTGGCAAGAATGGTAAGAATGAAAGACGACACCATTTTAAGCATAGACCTGTAACAAAAAGAGTCAAAAAGAGAGAAGGTACTGACTTTCATGTACCTTTAAAAAAAAAGCCTGAGGTGACTGTGGTCTTTTACGTAGGCTTTTCTCTCCACTGATAAACCTAATCTGTTCCCCGTTTTTTACATTGACTGTGATACACGAACCCTATTGATCGCCCCCCACCCAGGTTTTTTTTTTCTTCCCGCGATCCCTTTTGATCGAAATCCCCACCTTTTTTTTCCGCGATCCCTTTTGATCGAAATTACCCCCCCCCCCAAGAAAAGCTCTACTTTGTAATTTGTCCATTTTCTGTATTTAACCCTGTGTGGCTATAATAAAAAGATATCTGTCTGTCTGTGTGTCCGTCTGTCTATCTGTCTGTCTGTCTGTCTATGTATATGTCTGTCTGTCTGTCTGTCTGTCTATCTATCTATCTATCTATCTGTCTGTCTGTCTGTCTGCATGTCTGTCTGCATGTCTGTCTGTCTGTCTGTCTCTCTGTCTCTGTCTCTCTGTCTCTCCCTCTCTCTCTCTCTCTCTCTCTCTCTATCTGTCTATCTATCTAACTATCTATCTACATATCTCTAAACATATTGGCATATTCAAACAAAGATATTGGCAGGCATAGGCACAAATACACAAATTCATATATGCAAGCATGTAACATATGTGGATGAAATATATTTGGATATATTTTAGGCGTAGGCATGTCCTGTGTGGTAAGGAGCTTGTTTGCCAGCCACATGTTTCCGAGTTCATTCGCACCGCTGGTATCTTGGGCAGATATCTTCTACTATCGTCTCGAGTCGACCGAAGCCTTGTGAGTGAATTCGCCCCCGATATCGCTTCGCAACTGATGCTGGTGTGGCTATGGTCCCGTTGCGTAGCGATCCAGCAAAACAGACCGATTGAATAAGTTACTATGCTTAGAAATAATAAGCCGTGGGATCGATTTATTCGAGTAACACCCTTTAAAGCGGTGCCCAGGCATGGCGGCAGTCTGAAACAAGTAAAAGAATAAAAGAATATATAATAATAAAAGAATATATAATAATAATAATAATAATAATAATAATAATACTAATAATAATGATAATAATAATATAAGAAAATAGAGAGGTAATAAATAAATACTTATTTATTAATTAGAAAATTGACAAATATCCCTTACAGCTGTTTCAATTCCAGACATTCATAAAATTAATTAATTAAATTCAAAACTATTTGAAAGTCGAATCTCTTCAGAGGTAGATAAAGATATACAAAATAGAAGTTCAATTCCTGCATGTTGAGTAAACGGCTGGAAACCGCTAACTGATAAAATTTATACATAAAGGACAGAGTGTAAAAAACGGTAGAGACCTTAGAATGGAAAGTAAGGTTGTGTATACTGGAGTTGTAAAGTAAGAATATAACAATACATTCATCTGGAGTGTTGAGTATAAGAAAGCTCAGGTAGATATAATTGGTAAAAATGTCATATTGTGATACTATGTCCATCCGTATTAAATCAATACAAAATTAGTATCTAGAGTTTAATTCAAGTGTGTTTAGTTATTATTAATATTTAATTAAGGTGGAGGAAAATTCAGGCAATCTATTACTTATTATAAATATCGAAAGGGTTAAAAGACTAATAAGAAATTAACTTAATGTTAGGCTGTTTAAAAGTTATAAATAAAAACATGAATAAAGTCTTTATTTATTGAAGAACACATACACACAAACACACATAATCACAGATCTGCGCGCGCACACACACGCGCGCACGTACTGAAACATGTATAAACGAATTAACCGTACAATATGGATATGGATTTTATATAAAATAAAAGCCGATCATTTAACAGAGTGAGATATTTTATATCTAGTATTCAACGTTTACTTACTTCCGATTTCAATGCGTATATAATTACACAAGACTAAGTTCTCTCTATCTCTGCATATATAACATATCAGCGTAAGTCGCTACTTTCTCTCCAAGTTATATATTTTATCTGTTTTTACACATTTCGCCAGTCGAAGAATGATTTATTATGTCTATCCAAAGTGAACACTTGCGACAACCGCACTATATATCTTACAAAAGGAGAAAACAATTTTATTACACAGACATGATAAAGAATTACATTTTCCCGCTATTCACTAGGAAAGAAATTTGTTTCCACACATTTAAATACACAGAAGTGTTTGGTGTGATTTTGAAAGAAATTACTAAAAGAAATATATTTTTTAGTTTACACACATGCCAATAAGATAGCGCATCTTTTAATACTACTGAGAGTAAAACTTTGAGAGATTTTTCTTGTTGCTACCATAGATGTACAGTTAGTAAGCAAGTATTTACTAATTCTTGCAGATACCACTCTGATAATGGTTTTTGTGCCAAACATGGTGATCTTGGTACACCATAATTCTGCTTACGGGAAGTCTACTATAACTATATTATTAATATATGAAGATGACTTTATTTAAAAAATAAAGAATAATATTTCATACAATGTGGGATTTTATACTAAATAAAATATCCGCACTCTTCCTTTATGTGAATCTAAATCTTACAATGTAGTATGCATGCATGTATGAGTGTATGTGCGTTTGTATGTGTGTATGCATATACACACAGGAGTGCACACACAAAATAACACACATACCTGGCACACATACGCACGCACACACATAAACACACACATACACACCCCTCACATACATAAAACCACACACACACACACACACACACACACATACACGACACACATATACGCACATGCACACATACACATATACACACATGCACACACACCTCTCACATACACAATACTCACTCATATACATAACACATACGCACGCACGAAACATACACAATATACACATACACGCACGCACAAAAATATACACACACGCGCACACGGAAACACATACAGACATACATAAACACACACACACCCGTACCTAACACTCACAATCCCACACACACACGCACATCCACACATATACAGACACACGCACACACCCACATACACACACACTTCTCACCAACACTACACACTCACACAGACACGCATACAATCATACACACATGGGCATAAACAACACACGCATATACAATAGCAAACGCACGCACACACACGTACACAGCAACGCACATACACACAACATACACATACACACAAACACACACGCACGCACAGAAAACATACACATACACACACGCGCACATACAAAATACACACACACACGTACACGTACCTAACACCGACAACCCCACACAAACACGAACACACACACACCCAAATAACCACCTGTTGACCTTCTACCTACACTGTCTACAGCGTCCACTAACCAGTCCTGCTACTAATTTCTTCCACTACGTCATACACACACACACACACACACACAAACACACTAACAGATAAACCACCAAACCATGCACACACACACACACACACACACACACATACATACGCACACACACGTTCTGTTATCACACACACACTCGCAGACTTTCGCACGCGCACCGATATTCATCTCCCTTTTTCACTCTCCTATCTTAGAAAGAACTTTTCCCCCACCACCTCCTCTTCCGGTCTTTTCATCATGTAACCTCGTGGGCATCGGTACCATTTTCCTCTTTCTCCGTTCTTCCATTCTCCGAACTTTCCATCTTTCCGACGAAGGGCTACGCCCGAAACGTCATACACTCTCTCTTTCCTTTCCTGAGTGTCCAATAATACTATCCATATCACGTCCTCACTTTGTTGTTTTTTTGTTTTTTTGTTATTGTTTTTTTGAACTATATATATATATATATATATATATATATATATATATATAGATAAGTATATATACAGTAGTTGAAAAATATCGTTCTAGGTATAACTATAACATGAACAACTATAGAAAAATGCAGGAGAAAAAATGTTGAATCAAAAATTAGATTTAATACTGAATAGAATTCAATACATACGCGCGTTTCAAAGTACAATACCATATATATATATATATATATATACATATATATATATATATATATATATATATATATATATATATATATATATATATATATATATGTATATATATATATATATATATATATATATATATGTGTGTGTGTATATATATATATATATATATGTATATGTATGTATAGATATGTATGTATATATATATATATATATATACACATACACACACACACACACACACGCATATATATGTATATATATATATATATATATATATATATATATATATATATATATATATATATATTTGCACGCACCCACGCATATTTACAAGGAATTTAGTTGCTAGTTACCAAGAGAAATCTCCTTATTGTTATTAAGACTGCCACATGAGAACGTTGGTATTCGTCTCCAGCCATGCGTTTGAATGGCTGCGATATGAAGGCGGGCGTTGTTGTGCAGCAGAAGAACTCCATGCTGCCGATGAGGTCTTTTCTCTTGAATAGCCGTGTTGAGTCGTTCCATCTGTTGGACATAGACTTCCGTGTTGATCGTTTGCTTCTGTTCAAGCAATTCATAATGGATAATCCCTTCCCCATCCCACCATACGCACAACATCGTTTTACGCGGATGAAGATCTTGTTTCACGCGTAAATAAAATATCTCCGCTATCCACTGCTTCCATCTGTATCAGTCGTCGTCTTGATCTGATATTGCGACTATATATATGGTGGTCACAGACGAAAGCATGACTTAGAAGATCCGTAGCTTCTGTTCACTTTCAACAAAGTGGCTGCACATGTCAGCTTTCCTCGTCGTTCCCACAGACGTTCCCAAATGCTCCTCGTCGTTTCCACAGACGAACATAGATACGTACGTACGTACATACGTATGTACCTACCTACCTACCTACCTACCTACATACATACATACATACATACATACAAAAATACACACATACAAACATACATACATAAATACATACATACATACTTACATACAGAACTATATACGTACCTACAAACATACACAGATACATGTATATGCCAGTTTGATGTATATATATTTAACAACAATCCTCCATTCATGAACATTTTCCCTTGTTACGCATAGTAATGTCCTCAGAATGAAAAGAAGTTCTGGTACGGCTTGGCACCAGGTATCATTGCATTTATTAATCTCTCACTATAAACAGCTGGAGAATATATCTCAACTCTGATCGTTCGATGGCTGAACCATCATACTGGAATGTTACTAATTCTTCGACCCAGAAACAATGGCATGAAAATCTGTTTTTCTTAACAATTTTCCATTTCGAAACCAAAATAAAAAAAAACATAAACCATAAACATTTTTTGCTGGATAAGCTTCAGAATGAAATAATCTTTTACGATCCGATGAGAAACACAGACAATATAGAATCTACCAGCAATTAGATTAAACCAATTAGTTGCATCGTTGAACTTCCGTCTGAGTACCATTCTCCAACTATGACAATCACAGAATTATAACAAACTAGAAACTGTCTAAATTAAGCAATGGGGGGAAATACCTTGACAGATTATAGCATCTGAAGTGGAGAAATCAACAGCGGAGTTAAACCAATGTAAACAGAAGGAAGAATGGCGTAGCAACTGACACGTTGGCTAGAACAGACGAAAAGCTTGAAAATACAAAAGAATATCGGAAATGAACCTATGGAAACGATAGGCAGAGAAAACAATCAATGCACCGAGATTGCATAGATAATATGCAACTTAATACTTTAAATATTCGTGTTGGGGAGATCAATCAACCTTAATATACTCCATATATATATATTATACATATTATACATATTATACATCTAATATAGGTCTAAAAATTTATCAGTGGCCAGCATATTAAAAAATACCTTTTAAGGTGAAGATTATAAACAACTTATAAATAAGGGCAAAAGAAATAAAATTCTATGCCAAATATGCCAAGAAATAGATTTTAAAAGAGAGA
>NC_142930.1:167777827-167805327 GCF_046866305.1 Octopus bimaculoides
TTCTCAAAATCAGAAAGGAGAAAGCTAATTAGAAAACTACAGATCCAATCCATCGCTGGAATTTTAAAAATCTGTAAAACTTTCCAGAAGTTTATCATTTAAATATATATGAGCATGGTTAGATATGCAAATATATGCATTAGAATACATGTTGTAGATGTTGAAATTCCGATGAAAGAGCCTTGAATCTAGCTTAGAAACCGGTTCTTTCTTTGTTGGCAAGAAATCTTGAATAAAGCTGAACAATTACATACATAAATACATACATACATACATGTACACAAATACAAGCTCACACATATCTATCTATCTATCTATCTATCTATCTATCTATCTATCTATCTATCTATCTATCTATCTATCTATCTAACTGTCGATCTGTCTGTCCGTTTTATGCCTGGTCCGTTTGACTGTCTGTTTTATGCCTGGTCCGTTTGTCTGTCTGCCTCTCTCTATCTGTGTGTTTGTGTGTGTGTGTGCACGCGCACACATGTGACTGTGCGTGTATACATGCATAACAACAAAGTGTAATGAAAGAACAACGTTGTATATGCTATTTTATATTAGGCAGGAATTTAAATAACATACCCAGAAGCATAGAAATGGAAATTCATATATTCAAAAACTAACTCATATGCTTATATATATGCACACACACACACACACACACACACACACACACACACGCACACATACATATATATATATATATATATATATATGTATATATATATATATATATATATATATATATATATATATATATATATATATATGTATGCATGTATGTATGAGTGTTTTTGTGCACAAGGCATGTAGCTGTATTTATATATGCTATCCCGATTTCCCATTCACATAACACATCAAAGTATACATATCTTTGTCTTTACATCTGTTGATATATTAAGATTTCTATATTTTTTCCCAGCTTAAACAAAATATGTATCCAACAGGTTAATACATATGTATGCCTCCATCTCTGCAGCGATTCCCTTTCATGTATAGTCATTTGAGCGTCTAGAATCAGCGTGAGTTAAGATTCCCAGTAAAACCTGAATATTCCATCAGTAAGCAGCTCATTACAGACTCAGTAAAATGGCAGTTATTGAGAAGGAAAATTCCGTTCAAGTGGAATGGTGATTGATCATGTTGTTACTCGGCATATCACAGCAATTCCATGAAAAGACTACTTTAGCATTCTGCCCTCTTGTGATAGCTGCTATGGCGAATATATAAGGCTGGTGTCTTTTACATATATGTATGTATATATATATATATATTTATATATATATATATATATATATATATATATATATATATATATATATATATATATATATATATATATATATATATATATATATATATATGTATATATATAAATGTATGTATGTATGTATATATATATATATATATATATATATATATATATATATATATACAGAGAGAGAGAGAGAGGGAGAGAGAGAGAGAGAGAGAGAGAGATAAAAGACACCCATCTGATAAATATATATATATATATATATATATATATATATATACACATGTGCGTGTGTTCGTGTGTGTGTGTGTGTGTGTGTGTGTGTGTGTGTGTGTGTGTGTGTGTGTGTGTGTTATGTTATCAACTGTCCTCTTATTATTATAATCATAATCTGAATGTTTGTTTTGCCGACCATCGATGAAAATTAAAGAAATCCAATCGAGGTAGTGAATCACTTCAACATTATATATTGTAATAATAATTTTATGGAAATAATGCCGCTCTGTATTACAAAAAGACTAATTACTTGGTATCCACGAGATGCCGCCATTTCTGTCAGCTAGTGTTGCAATAAAAAATTGTTTCTCAAGTGGATATCAGTGGAGCGTGAAATAAATTAATACTTGGTCAAACTTGACTTTCATGCTAGATTACTCATATCGCATACGCATGACAAACTAATAAGGCGGTAAGAATATGCATAGATGGAACCATTTACATTAGTATACGTGCTCGCGCAAACGCAAGTGCATAAGCTGTAATTTATACACACGCACGTACACATATACAAATATACACGCACACACACACATATATTTAGTGTAATCTATACGTATAACAATTTTTTTTATGATGTATCATAAAAGGAAGAAATTATATTTAAAAACAGAATTTGTCTTGTATGTTTCTCTACAATAATGTCTTAATTTTTAATGCTTCGTTAAATATTAAAACATTATGCCAAGGCACTGATTTCCCAGTTTACATTGTAAGTACCTCTAACTTTCAAATTGCTCCCGAAATACATATATACATATTAGAAATAATCAACACTCCTTGAATACTTTGTCATTATCAAAGGTATCTAAACATGCTTCGAGGTCTATTGACGGTCGTTGTTTGTTTCTTGTGTTGGTTTTATTGCCTCGTGACTGAGCAGTTCCTCTCTGTTAAATACGATGAAACCGACAGGGAATAAGATGGCAAAGAACAGTTGGCGACGTTGATTTCATCTGGGATCATTTACCTTCTTTTCCCAATTTTCTTGTCCATTTTACAGAAAGCATTACACTTTCGGTAGTGCTGCATTGGCGCCAAGTGAAACGGCTTCGGACTTTAGATTTCTATGTTTTTATTTTCTTTATAGTTTTGTTAAGTGTGAACGTAACTAGTTTTCTAACATTATATGAATATCCACTGACATTTCCCTTTGTTTTCCCTTTTACATCTAACTCCTCTTCCTGTGAATCAGTCGTTTCCTTTTACTTCCGGTTTGCTTTGAATGTATGGTCTTTTTATTTAATCTTTTTACTGTAATTTATTTCTTTTTCTCACAATGTACACGATTTTTTTAGCGACGTGACCTAATTCTCAATTGTTTGTACGGTATTTAGTAAATAAATTTTTCATAGCAGTAAATCAAATGTCTTTTCTTCCCAGGTGCGTGGCTTAGTGGTTACGGTATTCGGCTTACAATCGTCATCAGAAGGTCGTGAGTTCGATTCACGGTGGTGCGTTGGATTTTCGAGCCTGACACATTTTTTTCTCTCTGCTTAAGTCCACTCATTTGGCAGAAATGAGTTGTACCTGTAATTCAAAAGTGGCCAGCCTTGTCACATTCTGTGTCACTCTGAATCTCCCTGAGAAATACTTTAAGTGTACGCTTGTCTGTGGAGTACTCAACCACTTGCACGTTAATTTCATCAGCAGGCTCCTTCGTTGATCGGATCATTTGGAACACTTGCTATACCGCCAAGGTCGATTTTACCTTTCATCATTTCGGGGCCAATTAAATAAGTACTAGTTCTGCACTGGGGTCGATGTAATTGACTTAAATCCCCTGCCAAGGCTGCCCTTCTGCCAAAATACTTGAAATTATTTGTAACAATCCTCGTCGTTACCGACGCTATACTATTATAGGATGTCACTTCTATATCATCCTTTACATAAACCTGATTGTTGAGATTATTATACATAGAATTGTTTTAGTAGGTATTTAGCTAGCTATTTATACAAAATATTTTCAGAAACTAAGTCATACATGCTCACTATACAAACAACAAAATCCCATATAACAAGCTAGAATATAACAGTATTAAGTTAATCCATTTAATTTTCTAACTGAATTAAACCAGAATAATTTTCATTCTTGACCGATTACTGATTTCTTTTACATTTGACATTTTTTTCACCCCATCCATTCTAATCCTTATCTTGTCAGCTAAATTTTCTACAGAATTTGTTTTTTGACCTTCAAAGTATCTTATTAGATTCCTACGGTAAAACAAAAACAGAAAGAAAAATTCTGTTCATTGTAAATTTAACAACAATAGTGATGCACTACACCAGTGATTCCCAACATGGGTCTGCGGAGCCCTGGTGGCCCGTGAATTAAATTCAAAAGTTCATATTATATATATATATATATATATATATATATATATATATATATATATATATATATATATATATATATATATATATATATAAAATCCCATATATAAATTAGTGTACATTTAAACACAAAATGAGCTGAGCCATAACAGGTCACCTTAGATGCTAGAAGGAACAGTCAAAAGTCCAAATCACAGTTAAGAGCAATTTCGAAGAGAGGTAAATGTTTTTTTATTTTTCATTCCCTTCGAAATTGCTATTAGCTGTGGTTTGGACTTTTGACTGCTCCTTCTAGTATGTAAGGCGACATGTTAAGGCTTGCCTCTTTTTGTGTTTCGATGTACACTAATTTTATATATACAGAGTACCATGGTTAAATTGTCTCCACTATATTTTTAATTTCGTGCGAGCGTGTAGTTTGGTTTTGATTTTGTTGACTACACACTATAGTAGGTTCAGTTGGCCACTGTCTGTCAGAAAAACACCACCATGACGCAACTCACTCTGTCATAAATTTGCAAACGACATGCCGTACAGCATGGTATTCGTGCCGGAAGCTCCAATACGAACATTTCAGAGTGTTTGGGTATCATTCTGCGGACAGTGCAAAGGATTCGGAAAGAGTTGGATGAGGTTAATGGTGATTACGAAAGTAATGCCAAACAAGCAGGAGAACCAGTCATGCCTATCAAACAATTTCTGCACACCACATTAGCCCTAATATCTGACCACATATCTCACCAGACTGCAACCTCCTTGATAATAATGTATGGTGCGCAGTTGCATACGAGATCAGCAAAACTCTTTGTAACACCGAAGATGAACTGAAGATTTGCAGGAGATTCTGAAATCGTCTGTGGTTGAAGCCAATGGCGATTTCAATGAATAAATTTACTCTTTAGTATTTCAAGATATTTTTATGTAATTTTGGTAAATATATCTGTTAAAATGAGATGTCTGTTATTTTCATTTTCGCGTAATTTCGACAACAGTTTATTAACCGAACCCTATATACATAAGGATGATCATATTAAAAGGGGGTCCGCAGGAAAACACATTTAAATAAAAGGGTTGGAAACCACTGCACTACACCTCCTGATCTTTTAATGGGAATTTCTTCATGTTTCTTGGTATCTGAACTAGGTAGGAATCAGTCCCTTTTGCTATCATTCTTAGGGCTCCTAGTATTGTTTTAGTCTTGAGATTCCACATTTTGCCAATTTCTATTTCAAGATTTTTATAATTGCTCAGCTTTTGGGTGGGTCTTGATAGATACATTTATATCGATTGGGACAACTATATCATCATCATCATCATCATCATCATCACCATTATTTATTATTATTATTATTATTATTATTATTATTATTATTATTATTATGATTATTACTAAGACGGTGAAATGTCAGAAAAGTTAGCACGCCGGACGAAATGCTTAGCGGTATTTCGTCAGTCACTGCGTTCTGAGTTCAAATTCTGCCGAGGTCCACATTGCCTTTCATCCTTTCGGGCTCGATAAATTAAGTACCATTTGCGTACTGGGACCGATCTAAGCGATTGGCTCCCGCCTCCCCAAAATTGCGGGCCTTATGCCTAGAGTAGAAAAGAATCGTTAGAAAGCCGTGTTCAAATTCTGTCGACTCTATTTTTCAGCATTTAGGATTCGATAAAATAAATACCGCTTAAGCATTGGGGGGGGGGGGGGGTCGATTGAATCTAGTTGCACCCCACTATAATTGCTGGCTGCGTAACAAAATCTGAAACTCATAATAACAGCGCACAAATACGAACCATCCAACGAAGTTAAGTCGTTATTTAAATTTATAATAAACATGGTTTTCAGTCGGATTATATATAAAAACTAATAAGCCATCCAATAATGTTTATTGATTCGTTTTCTTTCTCTCGTCCATTTGTACCGGCGTTTATAACTAAATAGGAAACGTTTCAATCACACTTGGACCATAGAGTAGTTGCATCCATTTCGTTCTGTATAAGATAATCCAATGTCGGTTTCAGTAATTGCATAGCTAGACTTACATTAAGAAATATAATTTATGCATGAATGAACGCAATATTTCTGTGTTTGCATGCTAGATTGATATAACGTTTGATGAGGACAGAAATATAGTCAGAAAAATCAATAGAGTTGCTGTCCCATTCAATGAGTGACACTGAAACAAGATCGTCAACTATTGAAAATGAGGCAGATGTGCTTCATTATCCATTTTCAGGCTTCAGTACATTATTTAAATATTGTCAGATTCTTCTTCTATGCCAGCGCCGGACTATTACTACAGATATTGAATTCGCCAATCTAGAATAGATGAATCATGTGTGGAGTTGGAAAATATCAGCATTGTAAATTGCATCGTGAGCAAACATATTCTTTTAGACAGATTTTTTGTCCAGAATCAATAGTCATAATGAATACAAGATTAAAGACAAATAAAGATATGTACAGAGTACTATATAGGCCACATTGATTGGCATATTCCAGCACATATTGTATTACGTTTAGTATTCAGCACATTTAATTACGTCTAACCTATTACAATTAAAAACATTTTTTGAAATAAACACGCAAGCTTCGAACTAGGCAATTCAACCCTGGCGACTCCAAAATCGATCGAATTCACTAAAACTCTGCTGATATATAAATATCAAACCATATTGGTCGCTGATTTATTGTTCTTCATTGTCACATCGCCTTTGTTTCAAAGGTTACATGCCATACTTACATCAAATTCCTTTGGAGAGGTGGGTTCTGCATATTCTGGTGGATGTTTAATATCGGCGGATAGAGATTTATAAGGAGACAATCATATGCCTGCTGGTGTACATCGGATGGCTTAATTGACCTGGGAATATTTGGATTGACAGAAAAGGAACAAATTCCTCCCAGTGCACACATTTACAAATGGAACTAGTTTTTATGGTTGTTATGCATAGTATACATAAAAGCATATACACACAATACGCACACACACACACACACACACACACACACCCACACACACACACACAAACACACAGCTACACATACACATTTGGATGGATGGCTATGTACATGTATGTCTCTGTATAAGGAGATTATTCCTACAAAACTACTAAGAGAAGCTTAAAAAAAAAAGAACTTTATATACGTGAAATTTCTACTATTATAATTTCTTTGCCTATGACATTTCACCCAAACTTGTTAGAAATTAAAACTTTTTCTTATTTCTTTACTGCACACAAAGGGCTACAACACAGAGGGGACAAACAAGGACAGACAAACGGATTAAGTCGATTATATCGACCCGAGTGTGACACCGGTACTTATTTAATCGGCCCCGAAAGGATGAAAGGCGAAGTCGACCTCGGTGGAATTTGAACTCAGAACGTAGCGGCAGATGAAATAGCGATAAACATTTCACCGGGCGTGCTAACCACTCTGCCAGCTCGCCGCCTTATTAGCAATTAAAACGTTTTCTGTTAAGGTAAGATTTTTAGGACATCGCTGTGACTGACGGCGATGTTAAATTGCTCTTTGATGTACCCTTATATAGATTACAAACTCCTCCTAATGGGCGGTGATTTTATGTGCAAAGTATTGCAGCTAAATCTCGTTTAGATTAATGTCTTAAAAAGAATAGCATAAGAAAATGCAGTCCATGATAGATCGAACGATGGAATGGTCCGCGTTGGAACGGCTATGACTATGACATCTCAGGTAGCACTGAATCAAATCTAAAACAATTATAGGCGCATGCAGCATGGCTGTGTGGTAAGATGTTGCTTTCCAACCACATCGACTCGAGTTCAGTAGCACCACGCACTAGGGTCAATTCATTCAACAAAGTAGTCTTCATAGAAGTGCTCCAAGATGGCCGCAGTCTAGAGGACAAAATGAAATATAAGAAGCTTCCCCCTTGAAGCATAATTGTCTGCTGAATATTAGTGAATGCACTTCGTATTAAACACCATTTCATTTCACCAGCATCAAATTAGTAATGGTGATTCAATATTTCCACCAAACTCCGTATTCATCCAACCATTAGAAATATTTATCTCAACACAAATCATTTAGTGTTCGATATTGCTTCGATCTGAATGCGCAGATCTATGATAAATGCTTTTTTTTTCAATTGTGGCTATCTCATCTACAAGTATATCATAGGATGTAACCATAACTGTGAATAAATATTTGGTTCTAGATCTGAAGGAGATGTAGCTATTAATTCCAGTGGGTCTAACGACCATATAGATGTTTCCGATTCTATTTGTAGTTACATACTCTAAAAAGCCACATGTACTGAAATTTGATTGAAACCTTATCAAACACTTGCTCGGGTCATATTTGCCGAATTTATACGTAATTCGTATATCTATCTATCTATCTATCTATCTATCTATCTATCTATCTATCTATCTATCTATCTATCTATCTATATATCTATCTATCTATCTATCTATCTCCACCACCGTCCCTCAACAGGGAAGGCAAGGCAGTGTTCATCATAATGGTGGCCATGGTGAAAGAATGTGTGTGGTGGACCTGAGCGAAAGGATTAGAGACGAAAATTTACCTCTCTGGCCAATCGCTCATCAACTTTTTCAAGTATCACTTGAAAAGGAAGGTGAGAATAGAGAGACTGTTTTTGTCTCGTGAAAGTTTCATTAAAAGGTGGGTGAATGTAGCAAAGATGGTGCGTGCGAGTGACGATACTTCTTTGAGCATGATCCTATAAATCGAAAAAAAAAAAAAATTTTTTTTAAAAAGAGAGAGAGAGCACTTCGCTCTCATGTGTCTATTCCCTGCTGAGTTTACCATGGTCTTTTCCGTAGGCTTTTCTCTCCATGGATAAACCTAATGTTACCCCATTTTACACAATTGACATTTTCTGTGATATATGATACCCCCCCCCCCCCTTTTTGCCCCTACCGATCCCTTTTGATCGGATTAAAAAAAAAATGTTTTTTTTAAAGAAAAGCTCTACAGTTGTATTTGTCCCCTCTGTGTGCAGCCCTGTGTGGCTAATAAAAGGAAGTTATATATCAAATCTATCTATCTATCTATCTATCTATCTATCTATCTATCTATGAATGTATGTATAGGTGTGTTTGTGTGTGCATGTGGATGTATATACTTATTTAAAGACATCCAAACACTTACTACACACTCGTCACCCATTTATTTATGTGTATTTATACACACACAGGTGCAAATGTATCCATATATATATATATATATATATATATATATATATATATATATATATATATACACATATATATACATACATATACATATATATACATACATATACATATATACATATACATATATATACGCACATACATACACGCATATATATATATATATATATATATATATATATTTATTTATATTTATATACACTCAAACAGATACAAGCAGACATCCATGAATTCTCGTGTGTTGAATACGTTCTTTCTGTTATGAGAATGTAACTGAAAATTGCAGTGGCACATTCCTTCTTCCTATAAATTATTTATGAGATTCAACAAATTGTATTCTTCAAACACTTGAAAAACTTTCTCAGTCTTTCGCCCACTCTAGCAAACTTACCATTCTAAAGACCAGAATACTGACTTTACCCGAAGAACTGATATATTCAACTTCATGGAATATACCAGAAATAGAATTGTTTTCGACAAATATGCGTACATATAAAAAAAGAAATGTTTATTTCCCTTCTCTGTATTTCTTTGCGAAAAATTCCTTAATGATATTCAAACTGACAACATCCAAGTATTTTATATCTATAAAAAATCAGAAAGAAAAACTAACGTTATCCGGTACTAAATTCTATCTGAAAAGGAAATATGTCTCCTATAGCTAGTGTTTATTGTAATTTGGTGGTTAAGATGCCTTTAAAACATTGCGAGGACAGACGAAAGAAAACTAATTTAGACTTAATCAATAACGAAATAATTGACACGAATGACCGATAAATAGTTTGCAGCATTTCATTGACTCGTTCGGATACAGACTACGATTAGTGTTTCCGAACGGTCGGAATTATAGTCGTTTGTCATAATTAGGAGATATTATAACTGTAGTTTCTGATTTCGACCTCTCTGAGACCAAAATCTGACTTTTCTCTGGGATATTAATGTTCATAAACATTACTAAAACAAATAAATTGTGATTTGACCAAAAGACAAAATATACTTTTTATACTAAGGGTCTTCTTTGTCATAAAACAATCATATATATCTGCGATTGAATCTTAAGTGTGTTGTTCAATAATCGAAACAATGTAAATGGAATAGTTTCTTATCTTTAAGCTCAATAGACTATAAAAAGCATTAAACATTTGGTAGAAAATATTTGCAGCCTACTTCCTTAAGTGTTCTTCTTTAAATACAACGTTTCCAACGAAACTAGAAGTAGTTTTCTCCCAAGTTTGGACGGAGACTCATTACACAAGGACTATTTGTCGAGTAGTTTAAAGGATAAGAAAAATGTTTGAACACTTCCTCTTAATTTTTGTTTTTGAACACCGCGATTTTCCGATCAACACCAAAATATTTAATGATGAGAACGTTGATTGACCATTTTGGAAGCAATGACTAGTACGCGGGCATGCTGAAAGGTTCCTGGTAAAATACAGGAAGATCAGTTAGTTTTACTCAACATATTCTCAACTTAGATTCACACACTTATTGCAGCGCTCCTCCAGTTTTTCTAAGCCCTGTAAAAAGTGCTCGGAAGCTTCGGCCTCCAACCAGGCGTCTGTAGCAGCGATCACTTTCAAATCGGAGTGATTTTTTTCTCCCATGAGATGTTTTTCAGGGGCAGAAAGAGTTGACAGCCGTGGGCGGAGGGGAGGGGCGAATCTGGAGAGTAAGATGAATGGTCTACCAATTCGAAGATAAAGTCATGTATTTTCAATAGTATTTCATGTGCTGTGAGTGCTGGTTCATTGTCCTGCAAAAGCACCCCGGCCCAGATTTCCACGGCCTTCCTGCTTCAAACCGTCACGCACTTCGTCCAACAGAAACATCTAGTAATCTGCGTTGTTGGTGCCACCCTTTGGCAGACATTTAATGAGGAGTACTCCGTCTTTTTCCCAGAGCACTGAAACCAGAATCTTTCCTGTTGACTTCTGGGTCCGAAAGTTTTTGGAACGCAATGAAGTGCCGTGGCATCACTTCATTGATTTCAGTTTGGTCTGTGGACATAATGATGAGGTCAAGTTTCATCCATGGTGATTAAACGAGTCATAAAAGCAATCTCGCCCGTTCCAAACCGGTCCAACATGGCCTTTGATGTCATCATTCTGATGTACTTCTGATCTACGTTCAGCTGTTTCCGCACCATTTTGCTGAAAGCTCCCTTATCTGCAAAATTTAGTAGATCTGCAAAGTCTCAGCTATGACTTTCACGATACCCATAAAACTGTTTCAGTACCCCCTCGTATGTATCCATTCTGACCTAAGAATTAGTAATCGCTTATATTTGACGTTAAACAGAAGGCATCCCACGAAAGTATGTCATGGTATTGTCTGTCTACACAATGAATTAAAACAGTAGAATTTCGTAAATAACATGTCGTGTACGACGAGTAATATAATGTAAGGTGATAAGATTGGAAACCAATCTCATAAATAATTTAATTATAAATAAACTATTATTATTTTCTAATGTTTGATTTTCAGGAGAAAATCTGACCTTTGTTATCGATATGAGAAGACATAATTTATTGTCTAAAGCAATCTATAAATTTTACATTAATTAATTTATTGCTATTTTTATTAGTTATTCTGAATATTCAGCTACTAACCTGATATATAATTAGTCCTGGTAATAAAAAGTAAAATGTAATTTGCTTTTACCATACACTCTCAAATATACAAATTTAAAATTTGACAGAATTATTTTAAAATAATTGTCTTATAATGATAAACGATAAAACCATATAGGATCTATATCTCGCGGCATAAGATACTATATAAGACAAAAGGAAGCCTACAATTTTCCTGCATTCTCTATAGTGTTTTAAAAGTGTAAGACAGCTCAGTCGGGAATCCAGGCCATGTTGTGAGTGTCTCAAATACAGCTCATACTACAATATCATTGGTGCAGAAGGAGGCCGCAAATACTGTGTTTATTTTTTATAGAAAGAAAATGTTTACATGTTTATACTTACCAGATATATCAATGCCCCTATAAATTCCGCAGATAAAAGAAAATGGAATAATTTACAGGAATGCAATTCTTATTGCGTTTCATGACAGAAATTTTCTCAAATCATATTTTACAGTAACCCAACAAAATAATATAAAGGAGAATATGTAATATTTGTAGTGTGATCAGAAACGTTTCAATCGCTCTATTCTGTTATTAAAGTCTATTAAAGGATTTTAAAAGGATTAGTATTTAGAAAAGCATTATATAACATTTATTAAGACTCATCAAAACTGAAGACATTTTTTACGCTCAGACGAGTTATAAATAACTTACATTCCGGAAAAATACTTTATAATTAAAATTCAATGAGATTTTTCTGATTTCTACATACTTATATGTACATCTCTGCCTTTGTATCGCTCTAGTTGATCGAAGTCGTATTTCTTTTAGAATACTGTGACAATATGTCTGCGTGAACATTAGTGAAATATTTTAGATTTCATTGATGTTGACACTTAGTGATATATTCACTTATAAACAGACAAGCAGAATGAAATATATATGAACATATGTATGCATAATAGATGATATACGTACAGATTTTTAGATATATACACATACATACAGAAACAAACACACACACATAGACACACGGACATATATATATACAAACATATATATATATATATATATATATATATATATATATATATATATATAAATATATACATATATACACACATTCATATTTTCATACATACATACATACATGCATACATACATACATACATAATACATACATGCATACATATATATATATATATATATATATATATATATATATATATATATATATATATATATATATATATATATATATATGTATATATATATATATATATATATATATATATATATATAGATATATATATATATATATATATATATATATATATATATATATATATACATACATATCACTGCGTGTGTGTGTGTTATGCGCAAGTATGTCTGTTTACGTACTCTCTTTAATTGAGTTTAGCTGTTTATTTAAAAATTTCCCTGAGATTGGCTTCTCAAAACAATGCTTCATAAGATGAAATTATATACACTGCGTCCCACATTAATAGGCAAATCAACCTTCTGTCAATAAATAAATGTATATTCGTTCATATCCAGTTGTTTTCATACTGACTGTTGGCGACATCTATCTGTGCACTTTCTTTTAAAATAAATCGGATCTGCACAGACGCCAACAAATGGTGGGCATTTTTTGTGATTAGGCAACGTTTTCACCGTCACAAATTATTAGGAAAGTATAATAAAATCGATAATTGTGTCAGAACAAACATTTATTTAATTCAACAGTAAAGGTTTAACAAAAAAAAAAAAACATTCATAAATGATTTAATGGCAAACAGAATAATACATTCGAATGAAAATAATCATGGGATTATGATGTCATACAGCTCCTAATGTTTGATGTATGGTCCTCCACATGCAATAACCTTCCTTGCATGCTGATCCATTCAATTTGTCAAGGTGATGATATCCTCTTAAGTCATGCTTTGAGCAGCATCTACAAAACATCGCAGATGGCAAATTTACTAGAAAACTGACGTCCATCTTAATAATCTGGGACAGCATAAATGTTGCTGCTACACGATAATGGCCGCCGTTTATTTCCCTCTGTGCAGATCCGATTTATTTTAACAGAATGTGCGCAGCGAGGTGTTGCCAGAGTCAGTGGAAAAACAACTGGTTTGAACGAATACACATTTATTTATTGAGAGAAGGTTGATTTGCCTAATAATACGAGACGCAACGTATATATGCATGTAATTTCATGTTAGGCAGTACTAAAGGGTAATGACCTCCATAGAAACTGGAATTCCTGCGTTTCTATGTCCTCATGAAGCCCCACATCAACATCCCGGATGCCATTCTTGAATATGATTGCAGCAAGGATGGCACAGGGGATGGCAAGAAGGATGGAGAATTTGAAAAAGAAAAGTCTGCTGTGTCCAGCAGAGGCACCCCCTTAAAATAACAAAGCCGAAGCCACGACTTAGAGGTCTGCTAACGAACGAAACACTGATGATGCTAGCCCTGACCCCAACTCTGTAGACATCAAAATAAATGAGAAGTCTCAAAAAAGACCAAAAAAAAAAAACAACAAACAAACTAATCGATGACCAAACACAAGCTTCCAGAAACAAAGGAATAGCAAGTAGGAAGTGAAATAGATAAGGCAGAAAAAGCCACACAACATAAACTATAACAGGAAAACAACCCTGGCTGCCCAAATGTAACCACCAAAATTTTAAGAAATAGAGAACTTTCGAGCAAAACAGTGGGGACAAAAGAAATGAGAGGTACAAAAATAGAAACATATGCAGGTTTTAACTCCAAGGCATGGAGACGTTGGTGCAAACTGCTGTTTTCCATAATAGAAGTCCTACCAAATCTTCATGAATCTAAATCAAAACTTCTTTCCGAGAAGCGGGCAATGAAAAAAGAGGCACAGATGAAGAAGAAATTACTCATTGTCTTCTTCTCGAAGATGATATGCAGACGTAGTGTATGCCACTCGGAACAAGCAGCTTCATAAAGATGTTAAGATGTGAAGAGAACAGAAGAAATATACAGCACTTGAAAGAGTTTCTTTCTTAAAAATCCGATACACCTCTTGTATAGACGCGAATCTTTTATCTTTTGCTTGCACAAGTGATCAGACTGCGGCCATGCTGGAGCACCACATTGAAACATTTAAGTTCAACACATCGATGCCAGTACGCATTTATTTTAAAACTTGTTACATATCTATCAGTTTCTTTTTCCAAACTGCTATGGCACGGGGCATAATTACATACTAACAGCGAATGCCAAACAGTGGTATGGGGATTCAACACGGACAAGCCACTTTGCTTCCGCTCAACCGATTCTGACCAAACGTGGCACGAGGAACCACCGTAGGTACCCGGTGAGTGTCAACATCTATATGAGATTCACGAAAATTAAACAGTCCGGTTCCAGTCTGGTAAAATCCGACAAAACGAATTACCTCTCTCTCACTATTCAATGACTCTTCTACTTGCTTACTACCTCTTTCTCTTATTGAGAGCTGTAGTGTGAGAAGTGATAATTCACAGAATTGCATAAAATGTTACCTCTCATGACTCTCTCTTTCTCCCTCCTACATATTTACTGCATCTCTCAACTCACTCTCCCTTAACCTGTTGCACTTTTTTCCATGTCTCCTTCGGTGTTGCTATGATGTTTCTCTCACATATATACATTTTAAGTATCGAACTCACTCTCACACAATGCTACCCCTCATAACTCTCTCTCTCTCTCTCTCTCTCTCTTTCTCTCTCTCTCTCTCTCTCTCTCTCTTTCACACACACACACACATATTTACTACTTCCCTCACTTAATTCTCTCTTAGCCTATTATACTCTTTCCAATGTTTCTATTGGTGTCATTTTGAAAAACAAAAACATGAAAAACAAACAAAGAAACATGAAAAAACACTGTTTGTCTTCGATGAAAATTACAACTCCACCAATCCCACTAAGAACTATCATAAAGTGCGATTTTTATGTTATTGAATTGCCCTAAACTTATTTAACCAAAAATATGTTGGAAATTTAGTATTTTTTTTAAAAATCAACATAATTTGTCGGACCTATTTTATTGCCGCCGGCCGTCGGAGTTGTTGTTTAAGTCGTTGCGGGTATGACTATGTCATTGAATGTACTGTCGTCTGATGTTTCACGCATCTGTAGAATTCCGAAATATCTGGCGTAAATAATGTAAAAATTTCGGAAATTTTGTGCATTTGACTGCATGAAAATTGGTTCGGCTAATTTACTTTACAAAATACAAAAATTTCGACATTTTTATGGTCAAATTCACTCGGAGCAATTCAACGATATAAAATTCGCACTTTAAAATAGTGTTTAACGCGAGTAGTGTAATTTAAAATAAATACCCAAGGTAAATATTTACAATAAATACCATGAAAACTTCCCATTCGGAGAAATTCGCTCAAATATTAGCTGAATCTGCTGAAAACATTCTCTGTATATGTTGTGTCGACGCCCCCAGGCGAAGAAGTAAGATCTCCCAAGACATAAATAGAGGTTGTCTGGCCGTGGTAGGTGTGTTGAGTAGCAGTCGAGTAGCAGTTGTATAGCGGTTGAGTAGAGATCATCTGAAGGTGCTAGATAGCAGTAGCTTGAGACATAACAATATAATTGTTATAAATATTCACGCTTTCATCAGTACACTATACACAGAAGAAGAAAGGGCAACAACCTGTCCCGAAAAAAATTCCCGTTCACAAAAGATCGCAGAACAAAGAAAACAGACGCTAATTGAAGAAAACAAACAAGGGACTAGCTCTTGGCAGTGTCTCGAAATAAAGAGAAGGAGAATGCAAGAAACCCGTGCAACGGGAACACCAGAGGAAACAGACGTACGGGGAAATGCAGATCGGATGAGGAGAGAGGAAACCCGTGCAATAGAAAAGCCAGAAGATTCAGAAGTACAGATGAATGCGAATCGGCTGAGAATACAGAAAAGCTGTGCAAGAAACAGAAGGACGGACAAATACTGTTCAGCTGAGGAAACAGGGTTCTAGGGAAAACACATCGTTGTCACAAATTCAGCAGTGACATGCAGACAAACAGACACGATACCAATCGAAACTTCGTCAGCAAAGAACTGACACTGAGACAATGGCTATAGAAATTGATGTGGCAGATTTTCATGAGAAACAACGAAACCCAAGTCTTATGTTGCACTACTGTGGAAATATTTTTAACAGAACATCCCCTGACTGCAAAGCTTACCTTCGGGGTCCTGAGAAAACTTCCCTCTGCTATGGCAAAGGAAAAATTAATAATGACAAAGTTCCACAGACCTAAAAGCCTCCAGAATTAATATCAAAGTTCTATGGTGTTAATCTATCCGGCAAATGTTTATGAACAAAATACGCGACTACAATAATTTACTGGCTATGGCTTCACTTGGGCTGGATAATCTAGCAGGTGGACCACTGAGTGGTAGCATTTTTATGCCTAATTTCAAGATTCAAGGGAAGTTGTACCACCGCATAGGAATTCTCCTACCAGCAGTAAATAGGAAGCCAGTCTACGCACAGCCATATTTCGTTGACACAGAAAATGAGATGAGAAACAGGTTGTCATTCAGAAGAGCTCACAATGGCCTTAATGTGAACATCCTGCTAGACTTGAAGACAGCACTGAATATGCACAATCCACATATCAATAGTTTTAAACAAGCTATTGATATAATTATGCATTAGTAAAAACCACAAAAGCTATGACCCTCTTCATTATGTACTTCTGTTTCCCTATGGAGAAGATGACCGGAAAGTGTTCTTGAAAGACAATGACCGAAGCAAAAACATCACTGAATGTGACTTTTATTCATATCGGTGTCAGGTAATAAAGGACGAGTTCAATGGCATAATGAAAAGTAGGCGCCTGATGCAACAATATACAGAAGATCAATATGCAAAGATAGAACAAGATCGGTTAAACTTCATGAGAACTCATCAGAAACAGCTTAAGGCTAAAAAGTACCGGGGCATTCAGCGTTTTGTTAAAAAGAGAACAAATCTAGTGTGGTTTGTAGACATTTCACTTCTACTTTTAGCGGCCTTAGTTATATTTTCATAATTATATAATTAATATATATATATATTTATATATATATATGTGTGTGTGTGTGTGTGTGTGGAGGCGCAATTGCCCAGTGGTTAGGGCAGCGTACTCGCGGTCATAGGATCGCGGTTTTGATTCCCAGACCGGGCGTTGTGAGTGTTTATGAGCGAAAACACCTAAAGCCCCAAGAGGCTCCGGCAGGGGATGGTGGCGAACCCTGCTGTACTCTTTCACCACAACGTTCTCTTACTTCCTGTTTCTGTTGTACCTGTAATTCAAAGGGGCCAGCCTTGTCACACTCTGTGTCACGCTGAATATCCCCGAGAACTACGTTAAGGGTACACGTGTCTGTGGAGTGCTCAGCCACTTGCACGTTAATCTCACGAGCAGGCTGTTCCATTGATAGAATCAACTGGAACCCTCGACGTCGTAAGCGACGGAGTGCCAACAATATATATATGTATGTATGTATGTATGTATGTATGTATTATGTATGTATGTGCGTGCGTGTGCCTGTGTGTCTATGCGTGTATGTATATGCTTCTACTGCGATGGTTTTTATTAAGCAGCGTCGATTTTTACCGCGAAAACAAAGAAATGTGGGTTCGATTCCCGCACGTACGGGAAAACCTACTTTTTTCCGTCGAGAGCTTATATGCCACATTACTAAACTATTTTCGGCTGTGAGCTGGCAGAAAAGTTTATTAGACTATTTTCTTTAGTCATTGTGCGGTGGTCGCTTATAAGCGTTGAGCTTTTAAAATACTATTACACACACACACACACACACACACACACATATATATATATATATATATATATATATATATATATATATATATATATATATATATATATATATATATGCGTGTGTGTGTGTGTGTGTGTGTGTGTGTGAGTGTGTACGAGTGTGTGTGTGATTGTGTGTATATATTGTAGGTAGATAACTGTATATGCATATGTGTCAAATATTTCAGTTAAAGAGGTATTGTAATGTATTTATAACATAGAATGATTTGGTGACTGATAGGGAAGTTTTGAATTTGAAAGCATAAAGCGAAGAAAAAAAGTATTATTAATCGTGTTTAATGATCCAAGTAAAATCATAAGGCGTTGACTATCGAAGTGAAGCTTATTGATACAAAATACCAAATCACATTCCCTCCTCAATAATGACGATTTCAGGATATGCACATATTGCATAATTATCCATCTATCTATCTATATATCTATTTATCTCTCTATCTACCATTATCTATCTGTCTGTCTATCCTTATACATATATATATGTACGCCCAAACACTAAAAGCTCATTTATATGCAGGAACACACATTACATACAACGGCTTACAGTAACTCTAATTAGTGAATCACGACGTTAATTTATGCTGAAACTCCATATGAAAATTCAATGAAGATGAAATGAAGTTTGTCTCAGTATTTATCAACGATCCTTTATCTAATATAACGTGGTTATGCATAGATTTGATAAAATTATTTGTAAGATGTGGAAAGTGTGAATTCGTGTGTATCCATGTTTTACTACGTTTAAATATTTGTATCTAAGCTTTGAAATTTATTGAATTTTCGAGCATCTTTCCTGCAACCTTGTATACTGTGATTCGATCCTCTCATTTCTTTTCCCCGCTTCTGATACCTTTTTTTTGCATCTTTATTAACGTTTCACAGGACTTTGGGTTATTTAAATGATTTTAAACAAATGAGTTTTGCGTGTTTCTTTTACAACGTTCTCGTCTCATCTCTACTGCAATAACTCTAACTCCTGCATCAGTATCTGTACCTTGTAAATTATGTCTTCCTACTGAATTCAAATCCAAAGTCTTTCAGTACAATTCTCACCCAATACAGTGACACCCATTGAATTGTCTCCCTTCTAAATGTCGCACTTCTATATCCTACATCTTGCTAGATCTCTTTACACTCAGCAATAATCTAATTTGTTCAAACTTGTGATGATATTAATCACTGCTTGATGATTAATATAAACAAGTGAAACTGAGGAAATGAGAAACAACTTCGCTTGGCATGATATATCCTGTAAGTTATGAGTTAACAAAATGAAATAAATTACAAATTCTGCTCTAAGCCATTCCTTTTCATTTGCAGACGACTTATTTTGTTATTGTCTAAGGATACTGCTATTAATTAATTATCACAAAGACATTGAACTGAAGGTAATAACGTTCTTGTTGTTTCCACGTGTTGTATAAGTCTCAAAGGATCATGGCAATAATATAAAAATTGATACAATTGTGAAGGTCGGATATAAAAATATTCTAAGTTGAAGTCGTATTAACATTTCATAATATATTTTACAGCTGAGTTATCTGTGCATCGATTTTAGTTTTGTTTCTTGATGTAAGTAACGATTTCATAATTATTTTTCTCACCTTCTGTAAAATTGTGTACAACATTGTACTGCCAACGATTGAGGATTTCTTTTATTTCTACCATATATATAATTCTGTTTTCAGGTATATAATGAAAGATGGCGTTTCCTTGTAAACGTTTGGTCAATGAAAGAAAACAAATGTGGTTGTGTGGCCAGTGTTATTTCAATGAAATTCTTGTATAGAATTGCTTGCAAGATGTATCACCTGTGGTTGCTTAGACTGGTGTTTTGTTATGAAAATGGTGTGGGTTTCTCATTCTTATGTTTTGTTTATTTGTTTGATGCTGCATTTCTGGTTTTAGCAAACGATACATCTATAGGTTAAAATTCTTCGTCTCCCACTTACAACATACTAACTTATCCCATTCGTGCGTACTTCAAAAATAATTTCAGTTCCAGATTCCCCGCGGGTCTTCATAAATCAGTTTTCATAAGAGAAACCTTTTCTCATATTTTGTTGGTAATTCTCTTCAAGAGGAGATCTTTTACCATGACGCGCAGTAATATTTGCCTCCTACCAACTTAAATGCCATCTCAACAAACTGACAGGAAACTCTTCAAGCACTGCTGATTCATGTCAGTCATTTGGTTTTGCACTCGACCAGTTCGCTGTCTCAGGTTCACTGTAGAATGGAACAGAATTAACTTTGGTAAAGCTGAATTAAAACATGGATTTTTTTGATATTACATATGCCGTCCTGAATAGAAAACAAAACTAAAACAAAAACGAATTAGTTTTTCTAAACGCACATTTTAGGTGCTACTCATAGACTAAAGGAAAGTTTGTGTCCTTACATTAATGCAGGAGATTGTCATCAAAATTCCTCTTTCCAGCGACTCACTTATATCAGGTTATTCGAATTATAAAACATATCAGCTATTACTATATATATGTATGTATGTATATCTGTGTGTGTGTGTGTGTGTGTGTGTGCGTGTGTGTGTCTGTGTTGATCTCTTATCTTTGGCCCATTATGTCAAAATGTTCGGAGTAAGTATTCATTGTATTGATTCGACGTCTATATGTTTCTGGCGCTTGCTTTATCTTATTGCAGAGAGATGAAAGTCAAAGACACAACCAGACATGATATGAATTCTGAAAGGAAACAGCTTGAACTAAGTTCCATAATAGGTTTATGCCGAAAGACATAGAGTGATTCTGCTTATTGAAAAAAAGTATTAATAATCGATATATAATACACAAATATGTTAATGATTGATGAACTGAAAATACATGGGTGAGATAAGATTTCGAGCGATTAAGCTTTTACTCGGATATTTAAAACAAAAGCAAACTCTGATATAAAGGGAGATAATTCCAAGAGATAAGGAAGTAAAGTATGAGAGTTAAGTCACGTTTATTTTTTTACTTGTTTTAGTCATTTGGCAGCGGCCATGCTGGAGCACCACCTTGAAGGGCTTCAGTCGAGCAAATTGACAGCGAGACATATCTGAAGCCTAGTATTTATTCTAACGGTCTGTTTGACCGAACCGCTAAGTTACGGGGTAGGTGAACACAACAACACTGGTTGTCAAGTAAAGACATCAACACACACTCACACACAGATATATACATACATACATACATACATAGGTACATACACACATACATGCTTACAGACACACATACATACATATGTAGATATATACATATGTATGTATATATATATATATATATATATATATATATATATATATATATATATATATATATATATATATATATATATGTATATGTGAGTGTATACACACACACGCACACACATACACACAAACACACGAGTTGTTCGAAGCTTTCGTTGGACGTTTAAATTTTTGTTTTTGTACGAAACCAAATAAAAAATCATTTTAACATGGAAAACTTATTGGCCTCCGTGGTGCTGTTTCAACGACAATAGGAGCAAAATCAACAGCAGTTGTACATATCGTAAAGAAAAACTCGTACGTAGCGCTGCATGGATAAACCAAAGGTAGGACAGAAAAAAACACAAGAAACGGAAACCGTCAAAACACAACATGCGCGAAAGAAAGCGATAGCATGGCGACGGCGACCACGACAAAAGAAGATAGGCAGATCATTCGCAGCCAATTGCAACTTCAGTCGGAGTTCGAAATGTCCACGGAGTTTCGCCCACTTCTCTCCGATACTACTCGAAACAGGCTGGGCCATGGACTTCAGCTAAAACCATTAAGCCATTGGGTACGGCAACCGAATATGCATATACGAAAACAAATAAGTAAAAGAGAAAGGGTCTTTCGACTATGTATGTGTATATATATATATATATATATATATATATATATATATATATATATATATATATATATATATATATATATATATGTGTGTGTGTGTGTGTGTGTGTGTGTGTGTGTGTATGTGTGTGTGTGTATGTGTGTGTGTGTGTGTGTGTGTGTGTGTGTATGTATGCATCTATGTATGCATGTATGCATGTATGTATGTATGCATGTATGCATGTGTATATATATATATATATATATATATATATATATATATATATATATATATATATATATTAGAGGAAAAAGACAACAAAGCCAACGCAGGACGACTATTTGTAATTATATAAAATATCTAATTAGAGTCAGGTGAATTTGAAGTAATTAATTAATTAATTAATTAATCAATCAATTAATTAATTATTGAATGTCCTAGAGCTGTTTCTGAGATAGACCAAGTGATAGGTTAGCATCTCCATACACTGGGTATTCCGTCATTTATCTCTCACTTTTGAAAACACAAAACAACTAATTTTATAGATGTTAGTTTAGATTTAAAATCTTCACTATAATTCCCCTACCATAAACACAGCAACTGCCTTGGATAGATTAGCATAAACTCTAATTACCATAAATCTTCCTTTGATGGTGTAACCAAAGGCGTATCTATCCGGATATCGGATCTCTCAGCCACGGAAGTAATCTGCAATAGTCACGCTACATATTACATCCAGGCGTTAGCTGCTAGCGGCTTCTCTCAGCAAGTTAAATTCATAGCAAAGACTAGGCTTAAAAATACATCTCCATGGGACACACAAACGCTCTCACTATAGATTGTGGCACTAAAAGCCCCGAGATGCCTAGTCTGACGCATCGCTACATCCCGTACGAGTCCGACGTTTTGCATAACTATGTGTTCCGGTGCCCGGCGGTGCGATGCCGAGCGAACGGCGACCGCAAAGTTATAGTCGATGACACTTGACCATGGTGCTACCCTGTAAGACTGAACCCGGATCCATGTGGTTGGGAAGCAGACTTCTTACCACAAAGCCACACCTACACCATAATAATGTTAACAGATATAATCGAAAATATGAAATTGACGCAAATTGTCGTTAATGTCATTGGGTATGTCATCAAACCTGATGAGGCCTACATTGTTATTAAGCCATTCTGTAAATTTCGTAACTTTCCTGATGTCATTAAAGTTAGGATTCACTTGTTAAGTAATCCGATCTAAGATTTAGCAGGATTTAAAAGCTTTCGCTTTAGGTTGGGAACACAGTGTCTTGGTGGTCTTTGATCTTAATTTTAATGTCTCTAATATGCCAAATCGTTTTAAATGTGACTACTTTGTCCTTTCACTCTGCATTAAAGGATTTTTAAGTGTGTCAAGTGAAGAGTAAGTTTTGTGTTTGAGAATGTCAGGTTGTTTGAGGATTTTTGATGTGTTTTATAACAGCTATCAAACTGTTTTTCAAGGGTTGAAATAGTTACACAAACACACACAGACGCACACACAGACACGGACAAACGCACACACACTCATACACACACACACACACACATACACACACGCACGCTTGCATGCATATATACATACATATATACATACATATATACATATAGATACATACATACACACTCATATGCAGAGTATACAGTTACGAGTTACTAATAGTTTCATGCGTCGGAAAAGTAGTCTACACAAGTTTTAATAAAGCGCCTTGTGGCTTCAATCCTTTGGCTCTAAGCACATGGCCTACATTACATCTCCAACGCATGAAACTATCAGCATCTCATAACTGTATACCGTGTACATTAGATAATAGTTATCTCTCACTGGAGAGAATACTTTTGTCGTTGATCTTACCTAAACTGAAAAGTAAGTTCTATATTCTTTTATTCTTTTATTCTATTATTCTATTTCAGGCCTAAAGATGTGGCTGTGCTGGATCTTTGGTGAACGAGACAGCTCGACACTGCTGCCTTCTTTTCAGTTTCCTACCTTGATAAATGTTCATCTGGGACCTTGGATAGAAGGAGGTCAAGTTGTTTCTTGAAAACATCTACTCTCTACTCCATGAAGATCCCTCAGATATTATGGCCAGGCGTCAAGTAGCTATAAGCCCTTGAATCCCAAGCTATTGCAGTACATGGACCTCACCTTCGTTGGGATAGCTGGGACGTTTGGAACAGCGCAATCACGTCCAGTTCAGAGACTGGTATAGCTCTGGAAAAACCAAAGTTTGGTGCCAGCCATTCCAAGATCTTTCATACGTATATCGCTGCATAACTCTCCTATTTTCGCTCCAGAATTTAGAGTCGTAACTCTTTCAGTTTCCGGAAGTAATTCAGCTGTTCGATCGACGCAATCTTCCTGGTGTAGCAGCATTGGACTGCCTCAAGTTCCCCTATTTATCTGATACTGTGTGGTGTATAAACAATTTCTATGTACTATGCTGGATACATGTGGTGTTCGACTGGTATGTTTATTTTTGTTTATTTTTATATGTCTTCACTATGCTTGTACTGAAGAGAAAAGAGTGCATCTTGTGCACTAATTACTAAATCATATGATATACAGCTGAGATTGATTTTAAGAGGTTCACTTCGAGAGTTGCATTCCCTCGCGTTCGGTAAAATGTGTTTATTATGGTAGTTTTGACTTTAAGAGTCCCTCCTAGTGTGTGGCATTTATGTATAGTAATGCCCTTAATATAAATAAATATGTATATGTATATATATATACATATATATATATATATATATATATATATATATATATATATATATATATATATATATATATATATATATATATATATATAAAATGTAGAAAATATAAAGGCCGACCTAAGCCAGGAGATCCAACGCGCTATCAGCAACCATTAATGCAAAACACAAGGAAGACACACCCACCACCAACTAGAGAATCACACACAGGTCCATACAAAAACTACCCTCACTGGTATCTCTGAACAACATAACACATAAGAGTAAGCGCTTAGAACAATACAAACATCAATCTACCCGTACCTCGACATTCCTGTTAAATGTACGTGGCATTAACCCATCATTCACTGCCCAAAATGGAAGATCCCATACATAGAGAGTCGGCTTGCCGAAACGGCACATTGCATCCCTTTCTTTATCCTTATGGAAATTTACCTAAACAGCACTCATATGGATGCTGAAGTGAAAATAAAAGATTTCTTCATCATATGAGCAGATCGTACAAACCGGAATAAAGGGAGAACAGCCATCTTTCTCCATGACTTCTTTTCAGTTGATGCCAAGGACATATTCGCCAATGGCTATATGAATCCATATCACTATTCAACAAGGCCAAAGACATAATAGTTGTTGGTCTTTACAGGACTCCCCAAGCTCCTCTAAAGTGCTTTGAAGAATGCCTCAACAAAATCAAGCTGGAATGCCCACATCAACAATAAGGTTGATATAGCTCCTAGGATGAGCTGCTGGACCTTCCGGTCCAGAGAACAAGGTATCATAATTCCTCTTTTCTCCTCTTTGTACGGCTACACCTCGAATACTGCTGCCCCCTGTGGTCTCCCCATGCAAAACAAAACATCCCGAAAATTGAATCAGCCCAGATGGCATTCACTAAACGAATTAAGAGCATGACTGATCTCGTTTACTGGGACCGCCTTAAAGCCTTGAAACTCTACACTCTCCAGCGCCGCCGCGAGCGATATATTATTTGCACGATGTGGAGAGTATACCGCCAGCATTGCCCAAATAACATCAACATTAGCTTCAAAATGTATCCAATACTAGAAATAATAGTCAAACCAGCTATTAGCCACATGAGAGCACTTTTCTAACGACTGACAAGGGAAACAAGCTTCCTTCCTACGGCAAGCAAGATGGAGTCATATCAGAGCTGATTTCATATTTAATCAATCATCATCAGTGACCCATTACTCAGTCGCCGAGGGTTCACACGGTCAGCCTTAAATAGAACACCATAGGAAACATCGACTGATTTCGAAAATGGTAATATATATTACAGGCAAACAGTCATATATAGATGTATACGTATATAATGTTATATGTGTGTCTATGTATATACATATATATATATAAGTGTGTGTATGTGTATAAATGCACGTAAGTATGTATGCATCTATCTATCTATCTATCTATCTATCTATCTATCTATCTATCTCACTCTCTCTCTCTCTCTCTCTCTATCTATTTATCTCACTCTCTCTCTATTTATTTATCTCTCTCTCTCTCTCGCTCGCTCTATCTATTTATCTCTCTCTCTCTCTCTCTCTCTCTCTCTCTATCTATCTATCTATCTATCTATCTAGCTAGCTAGCTATTCTCTATCTAATTTTAGTCGTGCATCTTTAGTTAACCACTTAAACATTATTCCTTAGTATGAATTAATTAATTATTAATAGTCAGCTTTCTTGATATATATATTAGAAAGGTTTTAACAGATGTCAAACATCGATTTTTTTAATAAACATCCACGTCCTAACTCTATCTGTTTCTTTCTTTGTTTCTTTGTTTCTTTGTTTGTTTCTTTCTTTCTATCTTTCTTTCTTTCTTTCTTTCTTTCGTTTTTTTCCCTCTCCCTCTTTCTTTCTCTGCCACCAGTGAGCAACAATCAATTATCTTTTTTTGTGACTTTCTGCTTTTATTACTCGTCATCTGAGCGACAGATTTAAGACGACGTGGTAAATGGCTAAATTTGCACAGTCACTTTGTTAGTGGCGCCATCCTGACGTGATGGCTGAAGCATGTTCACGAATATGAGCTCCCAGCAAACATACCAACCCAACTACATACATACGTGCATGCCATACAAGCATACGCGTACACACTCTGCAGCATACATATACAATTTTACGTGAGTGTGTGCAGTCGTTTTTAAGCAAGAATTCAGCTCGCTCTTCAATAACAGATACATACAGAGATACATACACTCATACATACATACATACATACATGCATACATACATACATACATACATACATACATACATGCATACATACATACATATATATACATGACTGTATATCTTTTTCTATTCCAGGCAAAAAGTCCCAAATTTTTGGAGGGGGGCAGTCGATTAGATCGAC